>NW_027361671.1:31555000-31775000 GCF_039654945.1 Dendrobates tinctorius | reverse complement strand
TCAGTAACAAGTGCCTCATCCATTACCAGATGAGTGGCTAGAGAAGGATCAGAAAGCACAATCTCCCTAAGTTTAGATGATAATAAGATTGTGCATATATGCAAGTGTGCAACTGCAAAGGAGATGTGGGATGGGTTACAGAAAGTGCATGAAAGATCAAATCTCAGCAATAAGCTTTATCTCATGAGAAAGCTGTATCAGTTTAAGCTAAGTAATGGACAGAATATGCAGGACTATATAAGAAACACCCTAGAGATTGTGGAGCATCTCAGGGGTATTGGAGAAGAAAATTCTTAGTTACTCACCGGTTATTGGTACTTTTCAGAGTCCATGACAGCACCACCTGAGAGAGGGGATCTGCCCTTCAGGAACAGGAAATCCTATAGATACATAAGGGTGGCACCTCTTCCATGCATCAGTTGGTTTACAGAGCACAAGAGGACCACCAATGTTAATAGCACAATTTATGTACAATACTTTAATTAACTATTTACTACCAGTGTACTTATAAGAGGAAGAAGTGCACACCCAGACTAAATAAAAGGGAGGGAATCTACGGGTGCTGTCATGGACTCCGAAAAATACCGTTAACCGGTGAGTAACTAAGACTTTATTTGGTCGTCGATGACAGCACCACCTGAGAGAATTACAGAGAGTAATAATTACTTAGGGACGGACTACAGATTGCAGGACCCTTACACCAAAGGAAAGGTCTGAGGAAGCACCCAGGTCTAGTCTATAATGGTTGAAGAAGGTGCTCGGAGAGGACCAGGTAGCTGCCTTACATATTTGGTCGATCGAGACTTACGATCTCTCCGCCCACGAGATTGCCATGGCTCTGGTGAAATGCGCCCTCAGCTTTCCAGGAACCATCCTGCCTTTTGAGGTGTATGCTAACGAAATGGCCTCCCTAATCCACCTAGCTAGCGAGCTTTTTGAAGCCCTGAGGCCCTTCCTAGTGCCCTGATAGGAGATAAACAAGGCATTATCTTTTTTCCAGGGATCAGTAACTCCGAAGTATTCCAGGAGACATCTCCTAACATCTAGAGTGTGTAGTTTTCTTTCCTTTTCGTTCCTTGGATTAGGGAGGAAGGATGGAAGGACTATCTCCGGTGTTCTATGGAAACTGGAGGCTACCTTAGGCAAGTATGCTGGATCAGGTGTAAGTGTTACCCTATCGTCCCTGAATTGTATGTAGAGAGGGAGTCTAGATAACGCCTGAATGTCACTTACTCTATGGGCTGATGTCAGCGCTACCAGAAAAGACACTTTAAGAGACAGATTTTTTGTAGAGGCTGATGAAATAGGTTCAAACAGGGCCTCTGTCATGGCTGTGAGGACTAGGTTTAGATCCTATGGCATACATTTATTTCTTACTACTGGTCTGGCCCTGCCTGTTGCCTTAATCTACTGATCCAATAGTTACTGGCGATGTTGCAGTTAAAAAGGGCACCTAAGGCTGACACTTGTAGTTTAAGGGTGCTGGTGGAAAGCCCCATGTTCAGACCTCTTTGTAAGAACTCTAGGATCTGCGCTATTGGTGTGGATTGTCCAGCTACTACCCCCGAGTTCTGAAGGAATTTCTTCCAGATCCTAACAAAGATCTTGGTTGTGATCGGCTTTCTGCTCTTTAGCAGGGTGTTAATCAAGACTGGGGAGAACTGTTGTGAGTTCATTTTCCCCTTCGTCACTGAGGTCTGGTGAACTCCCTATTCTGGTAAAGGAAGGTAATGAGCCTGATTATCAGGCACCTGAGTCTAATGAGGATGACTGGCTGAGTGGAGTCACGGACTGGATATAAGGCTGCCGACGCCCTTCTGCCCTGCGGGTGATTTCTCTGTGGACTTCTAGGACTCCAGTCTGATTCCTGCTCCTCTAAAGCTAAGTTTTCTGTTTTGCCTGTTAGCATTTTTGTTTTGTTTTTTTTTGTTTTCCTTGCTTTTCTGTATTCTACCATTCCCTTCTGGGGTGAGCTGAATCTCCTTTCGACTGTAGCTCTGTCTTCAGAATATTCCTGAGTACTGACATAGCTTTTTTGAAGCCTAGCGTCTTCAGGGCCTTTTTCACTGTCAGTCTGTTGGCTCTTATTTTCATAGGGTTTTTCACGGATTGCAGACAGCAGCCTTCCTGTCCTTTTCTATCTAGCTAGCTTGGGCCCCATCTTTGCTCAGTCTATCTTTCTGTCTGTGTTAGTATTTTCATCTTGCTTCACCGTCATTATATGTTGGGGGCTGCCTATTGCTTTGGGGTCTGCTCTGGGGCAGTTTAGATTTCCCCTTTCTTTCTTTAGGCCTATTTAATTCTCCAGCTGTGATCGAGGGGTCTAGGGCATCGTAGGAACCCCCCACGGCTACTGCTAGTTGTGTTGATAGGTTCAGGGGTCTGCAATCCGATAGCTGCCAACTTCTCTGGTTTTCTGGACTTAGCTAGCATTTCTGTTTTTGCCTCCTACGGTGACTCAATCATAAGAGAACCCTTTCTCCCTTAGCAGTGACCGTTCAAAATCCACACCGTCAGATGTAGGTCAGCCACCTGAGGATGGTAGACTGGGCCCTGGGATAGGAGATCCGGGATGTCTGGAAGGACCCATGGGTCAGACACCGACATGGTCCTGAGGCATGAGAACCATGCCCTCTTGGGCCAAAACGGGGCGATCACTATAATCTTTGCCTTGTCCTTCCTGACTTTCCTCATCACCAGGGGTAGTAGACACAAGGGAGGGAAGGCATATGCTAGCCTGAAGTCCCACTTTATCAGAAGAGCATCTACTGCCAGAGGGCCTTCTTTGGGATTTAGAGAGCAAAACTGAGACACTTTCCTGTTCTCCCTGGTGGCGAAAAAGGTCCACTTCTGGCTGCCCCATTTTTGTACGATCAGGTCGAAGATGGAGGTCTCTAAGGACCATTCCCCTTGTCTTAGAAGGTTGCGGTTTAGGAAGTCCGCCGTGGTGTTTTCCCTTCCTTTTATGTGCAGAGCTGTTAGAGACAGAAGATGTTGTTCTGCCAGTTGGAACAGCCGCTCTGCTACATTCACTAGGAGTCTGGAACGAGTCCCACCTTGGTGATTGATGTAAGCCATGGTGACCTGATTGTCGGAGAATATTCGAACATGGTGACCCTGTAGATATACAAGAAGGCTTTTAACTGCCTGCTCTACGGCTGTTATCTCTTTCAGGTTGGAGGACATTTCCACCTGATGGTGATCCCATAGGTCCTGGACTAAGACCTCCCCCATGTGGGAACCCCAACCAGCAGGGCTTGCGTCCGTGGTGACTACACAGGTTATGTTATATTCCCAGGGCACTCCTCTGCTAAATTGTTTTCCTCTAGTCACCAACTAAGGGATTTTATAGTGTGTTGGGACAAAGTCCACTGTCCTTCTAGGTAACCCCCCAGGATTTTTTGATGAAGCAAAACCTCGCCCTGTAGAACCCTTGTATGGAACTGGGCCCCCTGGACCGCAGGTATGCAGGATGAGAGGGAACCTAGGAGAGACATTGCTTTCCTAAGGGACATTCAGGACCGTAGGCAAATTAATTTTTCGGGTGGCAGATGACACTCCTGATTTTGTGAATCTAGGATTAGGCCCAAGAACTGCTGAATTCTCATGTGCTGTAGACGAGACTTTTTAATGTTTAGTAGCCACCCTTACCGTTCTAGAGCCGACTTTGCTTTTTGCAATTGATCCAGACAATCGTCTGGTGTCTTGCCTACAATAAGGAAGTCTTCCAGGTAGGGGATTACCAGGATATCTGCTTCGCATGGATGGGCCATAACCTCCGCTATAACTTTAGTGAACCAAAGGGAAGGGCGACATATTGGAAATGCTGTACCGACCCCTCCAAATGAACCGCCACTCTGAGGAAACGCTGATGAGATGCATGGATGGGTATATGGTAGTAGGCATCCTTTAAATCCAACACCACCATAAAGCAGTTTTTAAACAGTAACTTTATTGTGGAATTAATCATTTCCATTTTAACCCCTTCATGACCCAGCCTATTTTGACCTTAATGACCTGGCCATTTTTGGCAATTCTGACCAGTGTCCCTTTATGAGGTAATAACTCAGGAACGCTTCAACGGATCCTAGCGATTCTGAGATTGTTTTTTCGTGACATATTGGGCTTCATGTTAGTGGTAAATTTAGGTCAATAATTTTTGCATTTATTTGTGAAAAAAATGGAAATTTGGCAAAAATTTTGCAATTTTCACATTTTGAATTTTTATTCCGTTAAACCAGAGAGAGTTATGTGACACAAAATAGTTAATAAATAACATTTCCCACATGTCTACTTTACATCAGCACAATTTTGGAAACAAATTTCTTTTGTTACGAAGTTATAAGGGTTAAAAGTTGACCAGCAATTTCTCATTTTTACAACAAAATTTACAAAACCATTTTTTTAGGGACCACCTCACATTTGAAGTCACTTTGAGGGGTCTATATGGCAGAAAATACCCAAAAGTGTCACCATTCTAAAAACTGCACCCCTCAAGCTACTCAAAACTACATTCAAGAAGATTGTTAACCCTTCAAGTGCTTCACAGCAGCTATAACAATGTGGAAGGAAAAAATGGACATTTTCATTTTTCCAACAAAAATTTTCTTTTAGCAACAATTTTTTCATTTTCACATGGGAAACAGGATAAAATGGATCCTAAAATTTGTTGGGCAATTTCAGGGCCCGGAAGGGAAGGAGCACCATTTGACTTTTTGAATGGAAAATATGCTGGAATATTTAGCGGTTGCCATGTCGAGTTTGGAGAGTCCCTGTGTGCCTAAACATTGGAGCTCCCCCACAAGTGACCCCATTTTGGAAACTAGACCCTCCAGCAAACTTATCTAGATGCATAGTGAGTACTTTGAACCCCCAGGTGCTTCACAAATTGATCCGTAAAAAAAAGGACTTTTTTTCACAAAAATTTTGTTTTAGCCTCAGTTTTTTCATTTTCACATGATCCTAAAATTTGTTGATCAATTTCTCCTGAGTACACTGATACCTCATATGTGGTCATAAACCACTGTTTGGGTGTACGACAGGGTCCGGAAGGGAAGGAGCACCATTTGACTTTTTGAATGGAAAATTAGCTCCAATCGTTAGCGGACACCATGTCATGTTTGGAGAGCCCCTGTGTACCTAAACATCGGAGCTCCCCCACAAGTAACCCCATTTTGGAAACTAGACCCCCCAAGGAGCTTATCTAGATGTTTAGTGAGCACTTTGAACCCCCAAGTGCTTCACAGAAGTTTATAAACGCAGAGCCATGAAAATAAAAAATCATTTTTTTTCCTCAAAAATGATTTTTTAACCCGTTATTTCTTATTTTCACAAGGGTAACAGGATAAATTGGACCCCTAAAGTTGTTGTTCAGTTTGTCCTGAGTACGCTGGTATGCCATATGTAGGGGGGAACCACTGTTTGGGCGCACGGCAGGGCTCAGAAGGGAAGGAGCACCATTTGACTTTTTGAATGGAAAATTAGCTCCAATCGTTAGCGGACACCATGTCGTGTTTGGAGAGGCCCTGTCTGCCTACACTTTGGAGCTCCCCCACAAATGACCCCATTTTGGAAACTAGATCCCCTAAGGAACTTATCTAGATGCATAGTGAGCACCTTGAACCCCCAGGTGCTTTACAGAAGTGTATAACGGAGAGCCGTGAAAATAAAAATAATTTTTTCCCTCAAAAAATAATTGTTTAGCCCGCTATTTTTTATTTTTACACCGCTATTTTTTATTTTCACAATGGTAACAGGAGAAATTAGACCCTAAAAGTTGTTGTCCAGTTTGTCCTGAGTACGCTGGTACCCCATATGTGGGGGGAACCACTGTTTGGGCACACGTCGGGGATCGGAAGCGAAGTAGTGACGTTTTGAAATACCGAGTTGATGGAATGGTCTGTAGGCATCATGTTAAGTTTGCAGAACCTCTGATGTGCCTAAACAGTGGAAACCCCCCACATGTGACCCCATTTTGGAAACTAGACCACCCAAGGAACTTATCTAGATGTGTGGTGAGCACTTTGAACCCCCAAGTGCTTCACAGAAGTTCATAACGCAGAACCGTGAAAATAAAAAATCTTTTTTTTTCCACAAAAAATGATTTTTTAGCCTGCAATTTTTTATTTTCACAAGGGTAGCAGGATAAATTCGACCCCAAAAGTTGTTGTCCAGTTTGTCCTGAGTATGCTGGTACCCCATATGTGGGGGGACCACTGTTTGGGCACACGTCGGGGCTCAGAAGGGAAGGAGTGACGTTTTGAAATACGACTTGATGGAATGCTCTGCGGGTGTCATGTTACATTTGCAGAGCCTCTAATGTGCCTAAACAGTGTAAACCCCCCACAAGTGACCCCATTTTTGAAACTAGACCACCCAAGGAACTTATCTATATGTGTGGTGAGCACTTTGAACCCCCAAGTGCTTCACAGATGTTTATAACGCAGAACCGTGAAAATAAAAAAATCTTTTTTTTTTCACAAAAATCATTTTTTAGCCCCCAATATTTTATTTTCCCAAGGGTAACAGGAGAAATTAGACCCCCAAAGTTGTGCAATTTTTCTTGAGTACGCTAATACCCCATATGTGGGTGTAAACCACTGTTTGGGCACATGTCAGGGCTCGGAATGGAGGGAGTGCTGTTTGACTTTTTGAACGCAAAATTGGCTGGAATAAATCATGGCGCCGCTCAAATCCAACTCCAACTCTAACCCCAACACACCACTAACCCTAACCCAACCCTAATCATAACCCTAACTACAACCCTAACCCCCAACACACCCCTAACCCTAATCCCAACCCTAACCACAAACCTAACCCTAACACACCCCTAACTATAATCCCAACCCTAACACTAATCCCAACCCAAACCCTAATCCTCACTTTAGCCCCAACCCTAACCCTAACTTTGTCCCCAACCCTAACCCTAACTTTAGCCCCAACCCTAACCCTAACCTTAGCAACAACCCTTACTATAGCCCCAACCCTGACCCTAACTTTAGTCCAACCCTAACACCAAACCTAACCCTAATGAGAAAATGGAAATAAATACTTTTTTTTATTTTATTGTGTTCCCTAAGTAAGGGGGTGATAAAGGAGGGTTTGATTTGCTATTTATAGTGGGTTTTTATGGTGGGTTTTTATGTTTGGCAGCTGTCACACACTAAAATATGCTCTTTATTGCAAAAAATAGTTTTTGCATCACCACATTTTGAGAGCAGTTTTATTCTTTGGGTCAGTATGATTACAGGGATACCTCATTTATATTTTTTTAATGTTTTGGTGTTTTTATACAATGAAAACTATTTTATATAAAAAAGTAATTATTTTTGCATCGATTTATTTTGAGAGCTATAACTTTTTTATTCTTCTAGTGTTGGAGCTGCATGGTAGCTCATTTTTTGCAGGACAAGATGACGTTTTCAGCTGTACCATGTTTATTTATATCCGTATTTATGATCTCGTGTTATTCCACTTTTTATTCAGCGGTATGATGATAAAGCATTGTTTTTTGCCTCGGTTTTTATTTCTTTATGGTGTTCACTGTAGGGGTTAACTAGTGGGACAGTTTTATAGATCGGGTAGTTATGGATGCTGTGATACTAAATATGTATACTTTGGTTTTTTTTATTTACTGTACATAAAGAAATGTATTTATTGGAACAACATTTATTATTTTTTTTCTTTAGGAATTTAAAAAAAATATATTTTTTACACAGTATAATATTTTTTTAAAACTTTTTTACATTGTTCCAGGGTGGGACATCACTGTATAAAGTAACATTGCTGATCTGACTCAGCACTGTCAGGCAGTGAAGGAGGCTTCTCAGGTCCTGCTCTTAGCAGGCACTAAGAAGCAACCTCCCTGGAGGACCCGGAAGGACCCCGTGGCCATCTTGGATCCAGGGGTCTGCAGGCAGGTAGAACTTCAGAACAACGCAATCACATCTCGTTGTTCTGAGGGTCTGAGGGATGCATGCAAGGAGACCTCTCACTGCGCAATGCTTCTCTATGCCACCAGAATGCTGCAATCATGTTTGATCGCAGTGTTCCAGGGGTTAAAGTGCCGGGAGCAGTCCGTGACCGCTCCTGGCACTTAGTCCTGGGTGTTGGCTGTGAGAAACAGCTGACGCACGGCTGCGATCAGCTGGGATCCCCCCGCGGCTGTCATGTTCCATAAAAGGTGTGAGCTTATCGCCGGAGCCCGCACCAAACAGGGGGAAGCGTCCAATGACGGACTATCGTATGTCCGTCATTGGACGTTAAGGGGTTAATGCCAAGCCTTACAGGCATCTGTAGCTAGCTGACCCGAATTGAACTTCACATATGTATAAAAAAAGCATAAAACAAAATTAATTATTTTTCTCATCTGTCCTCATTCCCATGATGTGTGGTGTCTGCTTCAAAGCTGGTGCAGGCAAGTGGAGCCGCGCATGGCAGTGATGTCATGAGCCGCCTGAGACAGACACACCAATGTCAGCTACTGGGCTCTGATTGGCCGGCTGCGTGTATATCAATTGTGGTCCAGGGAGCTAGTGGTTCTTTACTGCACAATACATTTCCACTGAATGTGCATCTGAGGTTGGCGAGCCCCCTGATTTCTCAACTTGGTTATCGTTATGCCTATGGTCTCCAGTGACCTGCGTGGCGCAGAATGCAGCCTCTCTTGCAGTCAACATCTATTTCTGCTGAATCCCCATAAACGTGCAAGCTTGGATCAGCCTATTATGAATGTTTTTTGCTGTATGGGGAGCAGAGCTGGCAGCTTCGTTAGAGCTCTGGTGCGGCATACCTACCAAGAAGACAAAGGATCAGTAAGTGAAAATTCAGCAGCATGGGAGATATATGCACAATGACTTGTCAACCAAGCCCTGAGCCTGCTGCGACACATCTTAAATTTTCTGATCCTTTATTAATAAACATTGAATTAAAGGCCCCATTTTTGTGTGTTTTTGGTGTGATGGCAGTAAAGCTGCATTCTCTGTATTCTTCTTTCTTTACACATTGTTTCTTAGCTATTAAAAATGTATTGCATCCCATCAGTAATGACTGTGAGCTCCATTTCTCTTTATTTCATTATACATTGATGGGGAGACCATTAGCGACTATGTGAATATGAAAAAATAACAAGAAATACGTCTCCTGGTGAGAAGGGTTGAGAGGGGAGCACTGAGCAGGTGGGTGGTAATGTCTAACATCTCCTATGACTTTTTAGAAGATATCTATTCTGTAGACTGTTTTAATGTAAGATTGCAGTAAAGAAAAAATAGAATCTACTAGCAAAAAAATAAAACATCCATGAGCAAAGGAAAATCATTGCATCTTATAGCTGCCAAAATACTGAAATATTGATCGCTTTTCTCTTCAGCCAATGTACCTCAATTATTTGCTGCACTACAGTAGGAAACCAGTCCATCTACATCTCATTAAGTTTTGCGTCTATTTACCTATTAAGTGGTCTGTTAGGTTTCCATTTGGATTCCAGTGTTTTTATCTTAAACCCCTGTATATTAATAAAGACTATATTTGTATTTAAAACTACAGGAACCTTTGAATGTACAACTAAGAATGCTCAACTTCTCAGCTAAACTGCCAGGTCTGTCCCTATATGAGAGACCTGTCAGTCTAGCTGTGCAGGTGGTGAGATGTCAGGGTGGACCTGTTTCTTCCATTGGGCCGGAGTCACACTACAGCGAGATACGGCCGAGTCTCGCAGGTTAAAACCAAGCTCTGGCACCGGCACTCCGGAGCGGAGCATGCAGCTCCATGTATTGCAATGCAGCTGCACGCTCCGCTCCGGAGTGCCGGCACCAGAGCTTGGTTTTAACCTGTGAGACTCGGCCGTATCTCGCTGTAGTGTGATCCCGGCCTTAGTGTCCTCGTACCTTGACATGCTTTAAAATATGATTTTCTCTGAAACATAACGGCTAACCATTAATTCACGCTGCTTGTATTTGGGCTTGAGTCATGTGACAGGTTCCCATTAATAGCTCAATAAAGAACAGATTGGGTGCAGATTTAATTGCAAGAGGTTTTACTTCTTTAAATTTTAATATCCCAAAAATTTGTTGTCATCAAAACTCAAAACACTCATTACTTATTTCATTCCTTTCCTCTGCACCCCGATGGTCTTCACTGAATCAGCTGCAGAGGTGATGTTACACCTACAGCACGTAACCTCTGCAGCAAAATATTAAGGCTCATCAGTCTTGTGCCATCCGCCTAGGTTACCTGCAGCAGTCACCTGTTGTAGTTGTGATGTTCCACTGCACTTGCATTAATAAAGAATGGCAGGGAGAAGCAAAAAGACAAAGCTGGAGGGCAGAGTTGCCAACTTGAGTTTTCATTTTTTCTGGACGGCTTATCAAAAAATCATGGACAGACAATATATTTTATGGACACATTGCAAAGCCATAATAAATCTCAATGATTATAAGTGATCCATGTCTACAGCTCAAAATTCTGATATAAAATCACAAGGGATCAGATACTTATTTCCCCCACTGTATGTATTTTATAGGTTATTTCTCTACATGAAGCTCAGAAGATGCAAGAGTTATTTATATTCAGTTGTAGAGGGTATAGGAGTTGTTTTGTGAAAACAAGTTATTACCTGTCATTGGGATTTGTCCCTTTGGACCCACACCAATCTGCAGAACAGGGAACATTAACTACCCTAGCAATGGAGAGGCAGTGCAAATTCTCGTCCTCCTTTCCATTTGTTCCCTAAACAGCTGCCGTAGCTGCATACTGCTTTTTCAGGCAGCTCCATAGAGAATGAATGGAGTTATGGTCGGGCATTTGAAGTACTTACTGTTCCATTCTAACAGAGATACAAGTGCCCAATTCTGCTGATCTGTGCGGGTCTCAACGGTTGAACTCCCACCAATCATCAAGTTAATACCTATCAAGTTAATAGGTGATAACATGCTTGCACATTACAACCCCTTTTAGGGCAATTGCAAACAATGGACTAGCAACTTATTCCATGTGACACTACTGCTTAGTCACTATTAAGCTGTTAAGGGTCATATGTAACCATCTCTATATATAAAACTGAAAGTATGTGTGTGTGTATGTGTGTATCACCAACCAATCACAAAGCATCTCTCATTTCACCAGAGCTGGTTAAAAGAAGCTGAGCTGTGATTGGTTGCTATGAGCAAGTTTTCCCAATTGACAACACCTCAGCAGACACTGACCAGGTGGGAGAAATCTAGCATCCCTGGGAACATAAGCTCCCAGCCATTGTCTGCCCCCCAGAAAGGAGCAGAGAGCACATGACAGAAATGAATCACCCCCTCCCTGCCCATATACACATCACACATCCTCCATCCCATAGGCACATCTTCCCTCTTAAAGGGATCATTGGTATGGAAGTCAGAGCAAATCCATCCAGCGCTTTGGTTTTAATCCCAGGCCTCTCTTAAAGGGATCCCCTGTATGGAAGTTAGGACCGTTCCACTCAGCTCTGTGGTTCTGACCCCAGGGTCTCTTAAAGGGATCATTGGTATGGAAGTTAGGGCAAATCCACTCTGTGCTTTGGTACTGACCCCAGGCCTTTCTTAAAGGGATCTCCAGAATGGACGTCAGGGCAAATTCATCCAGCGATTTGGTTCTGACCCCAGGCCTCTCTTAAAGGGATCCCTGGTATGGAAGTCAGGGCAATTGCCTTCAAATGCTCTGGTACTGACCCCAGGCTCTCTTATAGGGATCTCCGGTATGGAAGTTAGGGCAAATACCTCAGCGCTCTGATTCTGACCCCAGGGTTCTATTAAAGGGATCATTGGTATGGAAATCAGGGCAAATCCACTCAGCGCTCTGGTTCTGACCCAAGGCCCCTCTTAAAGGGATCCCCGATATGGAAGTGAGGGCAAATCCACTATGCGCTTTGGTACTGACCCCAGGTCTCTCTTAAAGGGATCTCCGGTATGGAAGTTACGGTAAATCCCTCAGCGCTCTGATTCTCACTCCAGGCTTCAATTAAAGGAATCATTGGTATGGAAGTCAGGGCAAATCCACTCAACGCTCTGGTTCTGATCCTAGGCTCTCTTAAAGGGATCCCTGGTATGGAATTTAGGACCATTCCAATCAGTGCTCGGGTTTTGACCCCAGGCTGACAGGATGATGTGGGATATTAGTGGTAGTTGTCTGGTGGCTCTGGCTGACGGGACAATGTGGGATATTAGGGGTAGTAGTCCGGTAGCTCTGGCTGATGGGATAATGTTGGATATTATAGTGAATGTGGCTATGCTGAGTGGGCAGGGCTATACACTCAGCTTTATATATATAGATATAATCATTATAATTTGTTATAACTACCCATAGTTAGTTACTATGCCCGGGCAGCGCCGGGCTCTTCAGCTAGTAGAATATATAACTGGAGAAAAAATAATTGAAGGCACAACTACTGAAAATATAAACGCTTTTCTTCTGTATTGGAAATCTATTAACCCCTTTCTGCCATCAGACGTACTATCCTGTCCATGTGCCCTGGGACTTAATTCCCAGGGATGGGATAGTACGTCATAGCGATCAGCGGCGCTCACGTGGTGAGCGCCGCTAATCGCGGCCGGGTGTCAGCTGATTATCACAGCTGACACCCGGCACAATGTGTCAGGGGCAGTCACGGACCGCCCCGACATGTTAACCCCTTGTACACCGCGATCAAACATGATCGCGGTGTACCGGGGGTTAAAGGGAAGCATTGGCAGGGAGGGGGCTCCCTCCGTGCTTCCCTGAGTCCCCCATGGCAGCGCAATGTGCAGTGCTGCTGCGGGGGGCTCTTTCCCTACAGGCCCCCGGATCCAAGATGGCGACGGGGACCTTCGGGGGCCTGTAGGGAGCTGGCTTCCTCACTGACTGCAAAGCGCAGACATGAGGAAGTTTGCAGCAGTGCCTGTGACAGATCGCTGATCTGTCACAGTGATCTGTGATATGACAGATCAGTGATCTGTCACAGGACAGTGATGTCCCACCTGGGACAATGTAATAAAGTTAAAAAAAAGTGTAAAAATAATTTTTAAAAAGTTGCTAAATAAATTAGTAAAAAAAAAAAATGTTCCCCAATAAATTCATTTTTTGAAAATAAAAAAAAACAATAAAAGTACACATATTTGGTATTCCCGCGTCCGTAACGACCCGCCCTATAAAACTGTCCAATTAGTTAACCCCTTTAACAAACCCCTTAAAAAATAAAAATAAAAAACGAAGCAAAAAATAATGATTTATTATCATACCACCGAACAAAAAGTGCAATAACGCGCGATCAAAAAGATGCATGTAAATATCCATGGTACCGCTGAAAACGACAGCTTGTCCTGCAAAAAACGAGCCACTATACAGGGTCATCCGCAAAAAAATAAAAAAGTTATAGCTCATAGAATAAAGCGATGCAAAAATAATTATTTTTTATATAAAATAATTTTCATTGCATAAAACCAACAAAACATAAAAAAACCTAAATGACGTATCACTGTAACCATACTGAACCGAAGAAAAAAAACGCTTTATCAATTTTACCGCATGCGGAACGGTGTAAACGCACCCCCCAAAAGAAATTCATGAAACGCTGGTTTTTGTTCATTCTGCGCCCCAAAAATCGGAATAAAAAGCGATCAAAAAATGTCACGTGCCCGAAAATGGTACCAATAAAAATGTCAACTCGTCCCGCAAAAAATAAGACCTCACATGACTCGGTGGGTCAAAATACGGAAAAATTATAGCTCTCAATATGTGGTGAATAGAGTTGAGCGACTTTTGTTTTTTTATGGTCGAGTTTCGTTTCGTGAAACCCGACTTTTCCAAAAGTCGGGTCGAGCAAGATCGGCCGATTATAGGGAAAAGTCGGGGTCGTCCCGAAACACGAAACCCAATGTAAGTCAATGGGGAATAAAAGTCGGCAGTGAGAGGAGGACAGGAAACACACCTACAGTGCTCATTTGAATGCCAAAAGCATCAATTCTTCTTACTTAAGCTGGTCAACCTTAATTAACTTCATAATACAAGTTACGCACTGAAAAATGGGGGTTATTTGGCTAAAGTTGTGGGGGGGTAGGGCTGGCACCAGGTTTTCATGTGCCCTGGGCGAAAGAGCGCCCCTTTAACACATAATACCACAACTCATCATGCTCCGATAGGGCAGAGAAATAGCGGTATAGTACAATGAAAAATACCTCACTTTTTACATCTCATGATGAGGCCCATCTATTTCTCCATACAGAATCATTGGTCCCATATAATGTTTGAAACAGTATATGATGAGCTCCACATAATGCTACAGTATATGTTGGTCCCATGGATGAAGCTCCACTGTCTTATGGGCCCAAATAATGCTCCAAACATAATGGGCCCCATTTCTAATGCTCTAGTGTATAATGGGCCCTGTAAATGCTGCTCCAGTGTCTGATGTCCACCTTTGTAATGTTCCAGTGTATGGTGGGCCCCATCTATCATTCTCCAGAGTATAGTGCTCCCCAAAAATTGCTGTCCCAACATTGAAAACAATCAAATAAGTCTCCTCGCTAGGGAATCCCTGTACTAGTCTGGACTCCTCGTCGTCCCCATCTTCCATCTCACTGCACAGTATTTCAACCTTGCAAGTGCTGTGATCCTGAGCAAGCAGGGGGGGCCCACTCGTTGGCGACGGCACTGGCACAGGGCCCCTGATAGTACGGTGGTGTGTCTGACGGCGGGTGGGCCGAACCTGCACTTTCATCTGCAGCTTCCTCTTTGTCACCGTGTAAGATGGAACTGTATATGGGAAGGGTAACCTGAGTTTCATCAGGGTCAGATTCAGGCCGGGAAGCGTGCGAGGGGAATGTAGTGGTCTGGGTCAATGTACCAGCAGATTCATCGAGCAGTGGCTGGGCATCAGTTCACTTGTGTCGCCCCCAGGAGTACGGTCTCCACAGTGGCATTACCTTCCTCCTAGGGAGTGTGATGTCATGCTTGGGAGCAACGAAGGATCTCTCTAGCAGGTTAACTGATTGGGTGGCGTTATTCCCATGAGTCATGACCCTCCAAACAGCGTTCATGAAGGCAAAGTGTTTGTTTTACGTGGGCAGTATGGTTGCAAAGCTGAACCTTAAAGGAATGCCCAGAAGGGCACCACCAGGAGTGGAGCCTACGGTGTAATTTGACTCAACACGGGCAACCTCAACCATGCCAGCTACAGAACAGATGCACACATTGCAAGCTTAATTCCGTTAACGAATGAGACTCCGTCATGCCCCGCGGTCCGAGTCCGGCTTACTAGAGGGACACGTGAGGCTCTGGCACATGAGATTGGCCAATAACTGGTGTGTCATGCCCTTACATGTCCGTGGCTGCATGTGCGCTACACTGAAAAGGCCAGCGTTTGTCGCTTACAGGTGCAGATAACCCGCTGAACAACGTTAGTGATGGGGATCACTGAATACAATTATTACTCGCGAACGATGATTTCCCAGTAAGTGCAGGTCAACCACAGTTCCGGAATTAGGCCTAACCATCATTCCTGAAATAATGAAAAACTTACGTGTGCAAACCACAGGTGCTGTAGCTTGATTAACAGCTCGCCAGCCGTTCTCACGCCCAGTATGGGTTACACGTGATTGCACAAAGGTGAGAAATCCCCGGATAACATGTATGGATAGCGTACACATTCAAAAGATATGTCTATACATCAGGAGGCAGGCTCAGACGGTGTCAGGCACAGTATGGCTTGCAAGTGATTGCACAAAGGTGAGAAAGGGTACCGTATCCCCGGATAACATGTATGGATAGCGTACACATTCAAAAGATATGTCTATACATCAGGAGGCAGGCTCAGACGGTGTTAGGCCCAGTATGGCTTGCACGTGATTGCACAAAGGTGAGAAAGGGTACCGTATCCCCGGATAACATGTATGGATAGCGTACACATTCAAAAGATATGTCTATACATCAGGAGGCAGGCTCAGACGGTGTAAGGCCCAGTATGGCTTGCAAGTGATTGCACAAAGGTGAGAAAGGGTACCGTATCCCCGGATAACATGTATGGATAGCGTACACATTCAAAAGATATGTCTATACATCAGGAGGCAGGCTCAGACGGTGTTAGGCCCAGTATGGCTTGCACGTGATTGCACAAAGGTGAGAAAGGGTACCGTATCCCCGGATAACATGTATGGATAGCGTACACATTCAAAAGATATGTCTATACATCAGGAGGCAGGCTCAGACGGTGTAAGGCCCAGTATGGCTTGCAAGTGATTGCACAAAGATGAGAAAGGGTACCGTATCCCCGGATAACATGTATGGATAGCGTACACATTCAAAAGATATGTCTATACATCAGGAGGCAGGCTCAGACGGTGTTAGGCCCAGTATGGCTTGCATGTGATTGCACAAAGGTGAGAAAGGGTACCGTATCCCCGGATAACATGTATGGCTAGCGTACACATTCAAAAGATATGTCTATACATCAGGAGGCAGGCTCAGACGGTGTCAGGCACAGTATGGATTTGACGGCCCAGACTACACAGCGGAGGAGCAGGGAGAGGTAAAGATTGCAAATGCTGGGGCCCTGCCCAAGCAAGGGGGGCCCACTCGTGGGCGTCGGTACTGGCACTGGGCCCCTCATAGTACGGCGGTGTGTCTGACGGCGGGTGTGCACCACCACCATCAGAGACACTTGATTGCACTATGAGGGACCCTGTGCCAGTGCCCGCGCCCAAGAGTCGGCCTACCCACCTGTCCAGGGCAACGGCACTCGCACGGTGTCGTGCGCTAGGTGGTGACCCCGGCCATGGGGGGGAGGCAGCACAGCTAGGGAGTTATAGAAAGTGGCATATGTTGGTGTTGGACATTCAGCTGATGCAAAAGGCAAAATAGGTCAAGTCCCAGGAAGAGGTGGACCAAAGCAAGCCATTTTTCTGTCACCCTATGTGTCATCAGGGGAAGGTGGGACAAAATCCTTGGAAACCCATGCATGGTTCATTTTAATGAAGGTTAGATCATCCACATTTTGGGTTGACAGACGGGTCCTTTTTTCTGTCAGGATTGATCCAGCTGCACTGAAGACTCTTTCCGATAGCACACTTGCAGCTGGGCAAGCGAGCTCCT
This sequence comes from Dendrobates tinctorius, assembly GCF_039654945.1. Taxonomy (NCBI): domain Eukaryota; kingdom Metazoa; phylum Chordata; class Amphibia; order Anura; family Dendrobatidae; genus Dendrobates; species Dendrobates tinctorius. The sequence goes on along the minus strand of NW_027361671.1, from coordinate 31,757,915 downwards.
GTAAGGCATATTGTGCCAATTCAGGCCAGGTGTCCAGTTTAGCAGCCAAAGGGGAATGACCTGTGTGGGAGAACATCGATATGGGAGGAAAAGTAGTTTGTAACCATAGTTGACAACTGCTGTCTCCTGTCACTTTCCATCGATGCTGTATTACCAGTTGTGTGAGCGGTACTTGAAAAATCAGTCCACAACATTGTCATGAAACCCCTGTCTCCAACGCCACTTCTGCTGTGTGCACTATGAACACCTCTGCCAAGCTGCCCCCGGCCCGTACGGCTCGTGTGAGAACCATCACCGCTGCTGTGTGCTGGGAATGCCTCAAGCAACCGATTTACCAGAGTTGCTTGTTTATTAGCCAATATTAGGTCAAGGTTCTCCTGTGGCATGATGTTTTGTAATTTGCCTTTATAGCGTGGATCCAGGATGCTGGCCAACCAGTAGTCGTCATCGTTCATCATTTTGACAATGCGGGGGTCTCTTTTTAGGATCCGCAAGGCATAATCTGACATGTTCCCGGTGTCAATGATGCACTGCGAGTGCTGGTTGGAGGAGCACTTTCTGGCAAATCCACATCCCTCCAGTCACGCACAAACCCTGTACCAGACCTTGCCACGCCAACATTTTCACTTGCCCCACGAGATGCATCCTCCTCCCCTAAGTAATCATCCCCATCATCATCCTCCTCCTCCTCTTCTTCCTCCAACTCGTCCAGGAGAGGTCCCTGAGCAGACAATGGCTGAATGTCATCAAGGATTCCCTCCACCTCTTCCTCCTTGTCAACATTGGCTGCAGACGCCTGCTCCTTAAGGTGCGTCAAAGTTTGCATGAGCAGACGCATAAGTGGGATGCTCATGCTTAGGATGGCGTCGTCTGCGCTTACCAGCCGTGTGCATTCCTCAAAACACTGAAGGACTTTACAGAGGTCTTTCAGCTTCGACCACTGCACACCTGTCAACTCCATGTCTGCTCTCAAAGTGCCTGGCCGTGTATCCTCCCACAAATGCATTATGGCCTGCCTCTGCTCGCACAGCCGTTCCACCATGTGCAGGGTGGAGTTCCACCTTGTTGCAATGTTGATAATGAGGCGGTGGTTGGGAAGGTGGAGCAATCGCTGCAGCTTCTGCATACGAACGGAGTGTACAGGCGACCGGCGGATGTGCGCGCACAGTCTTCGCACCTTACGGAGCAGGGCTGTTAACTCCGGATAATTTTTGAGGAAGCACTGCACCACCAGGTTCAAGGTGTGAGCCAAGCAAGGTATGTGGCTGAGTTTTGAAAGGGCTATGGCTGCCACAAAATTATGGCCGTTATCACTAACTACCTTGCCTGCCTCAAGATGTAGACTGCCCAGCCATGACTCAGTTTGTCGCTTCAAGTACTCGGCCAGCACCTCGGCGGTGTGTCTGTCGCCCAAACACATCATCTGCAACACAGCCTGCTGACGCTTTCCACTAGCTGCTCGATAGGGGGACACCTCGTGTGCAACAGTGGCAGCTGCAGATGGAGTGCTCGTACGACTGCGCTCTGTGGACGAGCTTTCGCTTCTGGAGGAGGAGGAGGAGGGTGGAACGCCTACAGCCAACTGTTTCCTATACCATGGGCTAGGCAGCACTGTCCCACCACCGCTGTCCCCTGTGGACCCTGCATCCACCACATTAACCCAGTGCGCAGTGATGGACACGTAACGGCCCTGGCCATGCCGACTGGACCATGCATCAGTTGTGAGGTGCACCTTTCCACTCACTGACTGCTTGAATGCATGGACAATGCGGTCTTTCACATGATGGTGGAGGGCTGGGATGGCTTTGCGAGAGAAGAAGTGGCGACTGGGTAGGTCATAGCGTGGTACTGCATAGGCCATGAGTTCGCGGAAAGCTGCGCTTTCCACCAACCGATAGGGCATCATCTCAAACGAGATTAGTTTGGCAATGTGGGCGTTCAAACCCAGTGTACGCGGATGAGAGACTGAGTACTTTCTTGACCTACTCATAGTGTCTGGGAGGGTGAGCTGGACTTGAGAGCTGCATATGGTGGAAGTAGCGGTGGACAGGGTGGACTGAGAGAGGGTTGATGATGGTGATGGAGTTGGTGTTCTTTCTGATGGCCTAGATTCAGTATTTCGTTGATATAACAGTGGGATTCCCTGACTGCTGTGGCCTTGCAATGACACCTCAACATTTGCTGCTGTGCTAACCGGTGGGCTTACAGTGGGGGAAACAATGTAGCGTTGCTGACTACCATCTTTGTGATCAGTTGCACATGTGGCACTTGAGGTTTGGTGTTGTGTCCACGCTTGCAAGTGCATGCTGGTTAAATGTCTAAGCATGCAACCGGTATTCAAATTTTTCAGATTTTTCCCTCGGCTAAAGGTCTTTGCGCACTTCTTACAGATAACCTTGGCCTGATCATGAGGATTTTGTTCAAAAAAGTGCCACACTGCACTCTTCCTACTTTGGCAGACATTTTGCGGCCTAGCACGCTGTGATGTTTTGACCCTCTGGACAAGCTGTCCAGCAACTCTTTTGATGTTTGGAACCTGTCTTTGGAGTGCTCCGGGCCTGCCAGATAACAGTTGTTGCGATGTTGATGTCTGCTGTGGATGCTCCTCATCTGAGCTATTGGAAGCAGCACCCTCTTCCCCCAATGGATGCCAATCTGGGTCAACAACTGGGTCATCCATCACCTCCTCTTCAATGTCATGTGCACCTTCCTCTGTGTCACCGTGTATGGTGGTATAGTGTGCGGGAAGGGGCACCTGAGTCTCATCAGGGTCAGAATCTGGCTCTGTACACTGCGAGGACAATGTAGTGCTCTGAGTGAATGTACCAGCAGAATCATCTATCAGCGGCTGTGCATCAGTGCACTCCATGTCAGATTCATCTTGGCCTGGGTAATTCACCATTTCACTTGATAATCCAGGCATGGTATGTGAAAACAGCTCCATGGAGTAATCAGTAGTATGGCCTGCGTCATCCTTCAATCTTGGTTGTGGTGAAGGACACAAGGAAAGGTGTGGTTCATGAACATGAGCCTCCAATGACGACTCAGTGCTTTTACTTTTTACAACTTCAGAAGAGGAGGTGATAGAGCTGGAGGCTGAGTCAGCAATGTAAGACAAAACTTTTTCCTGATGCTCTGGCGTTAAAAGCGGTTTGCCAACTCCTAGAAAACTAAGCCTTCGAAGCCTTATGGAGCCAGACGATGAAGCAGGCTCAACACCTCCTGCATTCGGTCCTATTTTGCTTTTGCCACTACCATCAGATCCACCACCAACACCATCATTACCAGCCGCCAACCCCCGCCCAATTCCACGGCCTCTTCCACCAGCCTTCCTCATTTTTGGTAGAAATGTAGACAAAATCCTACAAACTATATAGTAATGTAAAACAAGGTACAAGGTGTCTATAGGACAGGGGAGATTTAGATTTTCTGCAGACACTTGTGGACACTGGACACTTGGATTGTGTGAGGCCCACTGAATATCACAGCGCTATGTCACAGGCTCGATGGCACAGGTGTGAAAAAAGTGACTACAGGATAAGGGAGATTTTGAATTTCTGGGAGATTTTGAATTTCTGCAGACACTTGTGGACACTGGACACTTGGATTGTGTGAGGCCCATTGAATATCACAGCGCTATGTCACAGGCTCGATGGCACAGGTGTGAAAAAAGTGACTACAGGATAAGGGAGATTTTGAATTTCTGGGAGATTTTGAATTTCTGCAGACACTTGTGGACACTGGACACTTGGATTGTGTGAGGCCCACTGAATATCACAGTGCTATGTCACAGGCTCGATGGCATAGGTGTGAAAAAAGTGACTACAGGATAAGGGAGATTTTGAATTTCTGGGAGATTTTGAATTTCTGCAGACACTTGTGGACACTGGACACTTGGATTGTGTGAGGCCCACTGAATATCACAGTGCTATGTCACAGGCTCGATGGCACAGGTGTGAAAAAAGTGACTACAGGATAAGGGAGATTTTGAATTTCTGCAGACACTTGTGGACACTGGACACTTGGATTGTGTGAGGCCCACTGAATATCACAGCGCTATGTCACAGGCTCGATGGCACAGGTGTGAAAAAAGTGACTACAGGATAAGGGAGATTTTGAATTTCTGCAGACACTTGTGGACACTGGACACTTGGATTGTGTGAGGCCCACTGAATATCACAGCGCTATGTCACAGGCTCGATGGCACAGGTGTGAAAAAAGTGACTACAGGATAAGGGAGATTTTAAATTTCTGCAGACACTTGTGGACACTGGACACTTGGATTGTGTGAGGCCCACTGAATATCACAGCGCTATGTCACAGGCTCGATGGCACAGGTGTGAAAAAAGTGACTACAGGATAAGGGAGATTTTGAATTTCTGCAGACACTTGTGGACACTAGACACTTTTGGATTGTGTGAGGCCCAATGAATATCAGAGCGCTATGTCACAGGCTCGATGCAGCAGGTGTGAAAAAAGTGACTACAGGATAAGGGAGATTTTGAATTTCTGCAGACATTGGACACTTTTGGATTATGTGAGGCCCAATGAATATCAGAGCGCTATGTCACAGGCTCGATGCAGCAGGTGTGAAAAAAGTGACTACAGGATAAGGGAGATTGTGAATTTCTGCAGACACTTGTGGACACTGGACACTTTTGGATTGTGTGAGGCCCACTGAATATCAGAGCGCTATGTCACAGGCTCGATGGCACAGGTGTGAAAAAAGTGAATTGTAGAATTGGGCAGAATAGGAATCTCCCTAGAGTGTAGTTCTGTAAGAACGGAACAAGTCCTCCACTTATCCTTCCACAGTGACACACAGATAGCTTCACTGTGGCTGTGATAACAGCCGTTACACGGTACTGTGTGAGGAGCGTACACCGCTGTATGGTGTGAATAAATGCACGCTCAGTACCTTAGCAGGACAAAAAAAAAATTGGGATTGCTTTTAAAAAAGCAGTTTGCAGAGCAGTGGGGAAACAGCAATGCAGCTGTCAGGAAGCCTTAGAAGGCAGCCTAACAACCAACACCGCTGATCCACCACAATATAGCCTCCCCTTGCACTGCACACACAGTGATTGGTGTGTTGCACGGGCAAAATCGCTAGCAGCAGAAGCAGTTTTTTTGTCTTCTTCCCTGCCTAACGCTCTCCCTACAGAATCAGCAACCTCTCCCTATGCTAAGATCGGCAGAAGTAAGATGGCGGTCGGCGTGCACGCCCTTTTATAACCCCTGTGACGCCCACCAAAGCAAGCCAATCACTTGCATGCCCTTCTGAAAGATGGTGGCGACCCCTGCCTATGTCATCACGTTGCCCACAGTGTCCGTGGATCCTGATTGGATGAAAAAGAGCGCTAAACAAACTTTTGAAACGCGACTTTGGCGCGTAAGTCACCGACCTCGTGGCCGACCTCATCCTAGGGTCGGGTTTCGTTTCATGAAACCCGACTTTGCCAAAAGTCGGTGACTTTTGAAATTGTTCGACCCGTTTCGCTCAACTCTAGTGGTGAAGCAAAAACTGTTTTTACAATAAAAAGCGTCTTCTAGCGTGTGACAGCTGCCAAACATAAAACCCACCATAAATAGTAAATCAAACCCCCGTTATCACCCTCTTAGTTGGGGAAAAATAATAAAAATATTTATTTCCATTTTCCCATTAGGGTTAGGGTTAGGGTTAGGGCTAGGGTTAGGGTTAGGGTTAGGGCTGAGATTAGGGTTAGGGGTGTGTTGGGGTTAGGGTTGGAGTTATAATTGGGGGGTATCCACTGTTTGGGCACATCAGGTGCTCTCCAAATGCAACATGGCATCTGATCTCAATTCCAGCCAATTCTGCAATGAAAAAGTCAATTGGTGCTCCTTCCCTTCCAAGCTCTGCCATGCGCCCAAACAGTGTTTTACCCCCACATATAGGTTATCAGCATAGTCAGGACAAATTGAAAAACAACTTTTGGGGTCTAATTTCTCCTGTTACCCTTAGGAAAATAAAAAATTGGGGGCAAAAATATTTTTGTGGAAAAAAATGATTTTTTTATTTTCACACCCAGGCGTTATAAACTTCTGTGAAGCACTTGGGGGTTCAAAGTGCTCACCACACATCTAGATAAGTTCTGTGGGGGGGTCTAGTTTCCAAAATGGGGTCACTTGTGGGGAGTTTCAATAGTTTAGGTACATCAGGGGCTCTCCAAATGCACATGAAACCCGCAGACCAATCCATCAAAGTCTGCATTCCAAAACGTCACTACTTCCCTTCCGATCCCCGACGTGTGCCCATACAGTAGTTTTCTCCCACATATGAGGTATCAGCGTACTCAGGACAAATTGGACAACAACTTTTAGGGTCCAATTTCTCCTGTTACCATTGGGAAAATAAAAAAATTGGAGACTAATTGATCATGTTTGTGGAAAAAATACGATTTTTTTATTTTCATGCCTGGGCATTATAAACTTCTGTGAAGCCCTTGGGAGTTCAAAGTGCTCACCACACATCTAGATAAGTTCCTTAGGGGGTCTAGTTTCCAAAATGGGGTCATTTGTGGGGGGTTTCCACTGCTTAGGTACATTAGGGGCTCTCCAAAGGCAACATGACACCTTCAGACCATTCCATCAAAGTCTGCATTCCAAAACATCACTACTTCCCTTCCAAGCCCCTACGTGTGCCCATACAGTAGTTTTCTCCCACATATGGGGTGTCAGCGTACTCAGGACAAATTGGACAACAACTTTTGGGGTCCAATTTCTCTTTGTACCCTTGGGAAAATAAAAAAATGGGGACTAAAAGATGATGTTTGTTGAAAAAATACGATATTTTTATTTTCACGCCCGGTCGTTATAAACTTCTGTGAAGCACTGGGGGGTTCAAAGTGCTCAACACACATCTAGATAAGTTCCTTAGGGGGTCTAGTTTCCAAAATGGGGTCACTTGTGGGGGGTTTCCACTGTTTAGGTACATCAGGGACTCTCCAAAAGCAACATGACACCCGCAGACCATTCCATCAAAGTCTGCATTCCAAAAAGTCACTACTTCCCTTCCGAGCCCAGATGTGTGCCCATACAGTAGTTTTCTCCCACATATGGGGTATCAGCGTACTCAGGACAAATTGGACAACAACTTTTGGGGTCCAATTTCTCCTTGTACCCTTGGGAAAATAAAAAAATTGGTGACTAAAAGATCATGTTTGTGGAAAAAATAAAATTTTTTTATTTTCTCGCCCGGGCGTTATAAACTTCTGTGAAGCACTGGGGGGTTCAAAGTGCTCACCACACATCTAGATAAGTTCCTTGGGGGGTCTAGTTTCCAAAATAGTGTCATTTGTGGGGGGTTTCTACTGTTTTGGTACATCAGGGGCTTTCCAAACGTGACATGGTGTCCGATCTCAATTCCAGCCAAAAACGTCAAATGGCGCTGCTTCCCTTCCAAGCTCTGCCATGCGCCCAAATAGTGGTTTACCCCCACATGTGGGATATCAGCGCACTCAGGACAAATTGCACAATATCTTTTAGGGTCCTGTTACCCTTGGAAAAATAAGAATTGAGGGTGACAAGATCATTTTTGTGGACAAAATATGATTAATTAATTGTACGGCTGTAAGTTATAAACTTCTGTGAAGCCCTTGGGGGTTCAAAACTCTCACCACACATCTAGATAAGTTCCTTGGGGGGTGTAGTTTCCAAAATGGTGTCATGTGTGGGGGTTTCCACTGTTTTGGTACATCAGGGGTTTTTCAATCGCGACATGGTGTCCGATCTCAATTCCAGCCAAAACGTCAAATGGCGCTGCTTCCCTTCCGAGCTCTGCCATGCACCCAAATAGTCATTTACACCCACATATGGGGTATCAGCATACTCAGGACAAATTGCACAATAACTTTTAGAGTCCTGTTATCCTTGGAAAAATAAAAATTGGGGGTGAAAAGATCATTTTTGTGGAAAAAATATGATTTTTTAATTGTACCGCTGTACGTTATAAACTTCTGTGAAGCCCTTGTGGGTTCAAAGTTCTCACCACATATCTAGATAAGTTCCTTGGGGGGTCTAGTTTCCAAAATGGGGTCACTTGTGGGGGGTTTCCACTGTTTAGGTACATCAGGGGCTCTCCAAACGCGACATGGCGTCCGATCTGAATTCATGCCAATTTTGCATTGAAAAAGTCGGCGCTCCTTCCCTTCTGAGATCCGCCATGTGCCGAACCAGTGGTTCCCCCCCACATATCAGGTATCAGCGTACTCAGGACAAATTGCACAATAACTTTTGCAGTCCAATTTCTCCTGTTACCCTTGGTAAAATAAAAAAAAATTGAACCTGAAGTATTTTTTTGTGAAAAAAAGTTAAATGTTCATTTTTTTTAAATATTCAAAATATTCCTGTGACGCACCTAAAGGGTTAATAAACTTTTTGAATGTGGTTTTGAGCACCTTAAGGGGTGCAGTTTTTAGAATGGTGTCACTTTTGGGTATTTTCTATCATGTAGACCCCTTAAAGTGGCTTCAAATGTGATGTGGTCTGTAAAAATAAAATGGCGTTGAAAAAATGAGAAATCGCTGGTCAATTTTTAACCCTTATAACTTCCTAACAAAAAAAAATTTTGGTTCCAAAATTGTGCTGATGTAAAGTAAACATGTGGGAAATGTTATTTATTAAGTTTTTTGTGTGCCGTATCTCTGTGATTTAAGGGCATAAAAATTCAAATTTGGAAAATTGCGAAATTTTCAAAATTTTCGCCAAATTTCCATTTTTTTCACAAATAAACGCAAGTTATATGAATGAAATTTTACTACTAACATGAAGTACAATATGTCATGAGAAAATAATGTCAGAATTACCGGGATCCATGGAAACGTTTCAGAGTTATAACCTCATAAAGGGACAGTGGTCAGAATTGTAAAAATTGGCCCGGTCATGAACGTGCAAACCACCCTTGCGGCTTAAGGGGTTAAAAAGAAATAAAAAATATCTTCGTTATTGGTTCAGACTTACGCATTTCTGGCCTATACAGCGCCTTTGGTCATAGTCATTGCTTTACAATAATAAAGTTAATCAGATTTAACGTAGATTATGCTCCTTGAAATGAATGGTAAAAAAAAATCCTCAATATTACAGTGTATCATTAAAGCCAATGCTGTTGCCTTTCGCTGTGATTATTAATGGTGTATCAATGTGTTTAGTACGCTACACAGATTTTCAAATTACAGCAAAAATTACACAAATTGAGCAGCAATTATCCCACATATGATGACAGATTTTTTTCTGCCTATTACAATATCTCACAATCTTACCTTCTGCAATGCAAATTATACAATCAACTACTATTGCTACTAGACCCTGAAACATGGTATTTTGTGTAATATGGCTTAACCCGATGACCACCTTCTTTGTTCATCTGTGCCAGAAAAAGAATGCTGTATAATGTTAATGATAACGAAAAATGCAGGCCAATATGTCTGTGGCATTAGGAGATCACTGGAAATCTGAAAGGTCTTCCTCTTGTACACGCAAGTGAAATCGCCAGCAATCACCATTTCTCTCTATTATAGTCCTCTAGTAATTCTATACAGAGCTGTTTTATAGAGAATTGCCCTTGAAAAGCATAAGACGTTCATGAAATCAGGTTGGCTTCTAAATGCATTCGCTACTTGTACCATCAATTTCCAGAGCCATATGATGTCTTTGTGCTGGCTTTAATAGATATGGCTTATAGTGGCAGCTTGTACAATCAGACTACTAATTCTTAGATAATGGAACCAGTCCCAGTATTCATCCCACTGTTGTGTTGTGATGATGGTACTAATAGCTTATTGACTAGTACTGGCTGAGTGGCCCACGAAGCATCATTAAATCAGTAGAGAATGGCAAATCGGGACTGTAAACAAAGGTCAATGGCTAATTTATAACACAGTCTCTTATCTCCACAATGAAAGCTTCAACAAGAAGACTTAGAAAATGTTTCCATGGCTTGATTTATTCCTAGTGTTAAGTATGAACAGTAATGCAGATAGAATCTCAAGGGCTGTAATCTGTGGCTTCTGTATATTTCACTTAGAAACCTCATTTTCCAGATGTTCATGGCTTTGCCTCTTTAATAACAGTATCAACAGATCCTTTGAAGTTTCCACACATATACAAACCATATATATTCATAAATATATAATTATAGGAAGTTTATATACTTTTTTAGAACAAGTAGTAATACATTTCAATTTTACAGTGTTCAAAGAGTAACATAGTTTTGAAGGCTGAAGGAAGACCTTATGTCCATCTAGTTCAGCCTATTTTTAGTGCAGCTGTTCTGCATTGTTGATCCTGGGGAAGGCAAAAAACCCACAGAGTAGAAGCCAATATTCTCCATAGGGAAAAAAATTCCTTCCCCTAAGCTGGGTCAACCATCTACCTATAATATTCTGTTATTCGTAACCTTCTATACTGTTACTCACAAGAAAAGCATCCATTCCTTTCTTAAATTCATTCAGTGAGTTGGCCATCACCACTTCCTCAGGAAGAGAATTCCAGAGCCTCACTGCTCTTACCATGAAGAACCCTCTTCTATGCTGGTGCAGAAATTGTCTTTCCTCAAAACGAAGAGAATGCCCCCTTGTTCTTGTCACAGTCCTTGGTGCTAATTTAAAGTGCTAATTTAAAATGCTAAAATTATACTGCAGGATGACTTGGTGACAGACCACCTATATTTTAGATTAGGGCTTCTTATCCATCTCCTACTTTGGTCTCAGTAACCAAAGCATGGTGATTCTCATGCTCTGCCATACACAATAGATGGCTGTTGGAGGAAAGATGGCAGCTATCTCGGATAAACAGGGGCTCTCATCTGAGAAAATCGCTAGCAGACATGTCTGACGGTGGCTTGTCTCAAGGAGAACAATAGAATCGGCATTCCGAAATTAGACATACTGGATCCTTAACTCCCCCCTATAGTCAATTGTCTGGAGCTCTCTTATACTTTAGTCAATTGGTCTAACCCGTGTAAGGGGGATTTAGGCCTCACTGTTGGTTGAAGTTCATTACAAATAAAAAAAAAATGTATCTCCTTTTTGTTGCTTCCGGAATGCACTATAATATTTAAATAAGCATGAAAGGCGGAAACAATTTTGCTAAACCATGGGTTAGTTGAGATGTCTGAACTGAGCCAACTCAAGGGTATCTTACAAGTGAGGCCTGATTTGCAGTTTGACAAGCACTATTTTAGACTATTAATAGACTTTATTATAGACTTTATTATAGACTTTAATAGTCTTGTATAATACAAAATTGAAATTTATTTAACCTTAATGTTTAGAAAATTAGATTTGTTTTAAGCGTATTAAACTTTACACTATTCCATTCCCTCCCATGCCTATACATTTGTGCAAGGCTAGAAATAGATGGTGACATGAGTGATATCATACTCAATCCGTTGGCATTAGAATTGAGCAGATCAGGCAAAATGTGAATTTGTGGATTTTCCTGGGAATTTAATGTACCTTATAATTCTCTAGGGTTTCTCAAGTCCCCGGAGCATAATAAACTTAAGATATAAAAAGTAAAAATATCCTAATACTCCCCACACCACTCACCCATCCTGCCTCTCTCTCTCACCCATTAATTCAGTTGTGACCGGTCCTCCTCTTTAGATCATCACCGCTCATTCTGAAATCTCCAGGGTTCTGCACATGCAAATAATGTCACGCTGCATGCTGTGATGTTATGACGCCTCAACCTTTAATGCGCTTCTGCAGAATCCTCCCAAGCTTATCAAAGCACAAGTTGCGGTGATCTGAAAGATGCGTTAATGCCCGGACAGGTGATGCAGAGGGGCCGGAGAGGCCTGCTCCAGCCGTTATCAGCGACAGCAAGCGTATGTTGATTGGAGTAATCTCTAATCAGCCGATGCGTGTGACCTGCGGTAATCTTTTTACCGCAGGTCACAGTCACAACTGCGAGGTTACACTGACATCTTACGCCGTGACCCCGCAGCGCTCTGACCGATGGTAACGATCTTACCGGCAGTAATGTTACTGCTGATCAGAGCCGCAGTGTGCACACAGTCTTAGTGGAAACTTGTTAATTTAACCAACTTTGGCCGAATTTTGCCGATTTTGAGGAAAATGCTCAGGAATCCGAACATGAATGCGAATGTGCAAGGTTCATGCAGACTTTGAGATTGGCGAACGTTCTCTGAACAAGTTTCCTCATCTCTGCTGGAGAGGAGTGGAGAGTTTGAAATTCAAAAAAATACAAATATAGCACTCTGAGATCTCCTAGGAGTTTATAGAATCCATTTTGAGCTTTGTAATGCCAAAGCAGCTTTATTAATGTCCAAGTGACCTCGACCTTTCTGGCTATGTGTAAACTCATGGTAAGGAGTGGTATTGGTCAGTGATGGAGATTACTTTTATGCATGTATGTGAAATTAGGTGAGCACTGTAACCTCCGATCCCTACACTGTACAAGCATAAAATGGCGCTCCATGGCTGGCCCTCATCTTTTATGCTAACTGTGATAGCTTCCCTATATGGCTGCACTAGAACATGTGATGTGATACCTGCAGGGTTTTATGAGGAAGCCCGCTTGGTTGTGCCTGACATCATTGGCTTGTTCTCTAAGTCTTCAGTAGTGTGTGAAATGGCAGCAGGCTTTTTTTTAAGCCCATTATTATACTCGCAACACTGTTGCATGGAAAAAAGACACAAGGTTGGCGGGCTTTTGTTATACTATTCCCTGGATAGCACCGATGACCATGCTATGAGTTTCCTCAGATCAGTAGATTTTTCCTATTTTATTGTGGATTTATACTGAAACTAGATCCATGCAAAACTTTCTCACTGGATGTTATGCCGCACTCTATAGTCACATGTCTAATTTGTATACAGGAATACTCAATACACTTAAGGGCAGTAGCAATTCTGTCTCTTACCTAAGCGTTAATGCAAAAACAACACTTTTTATATTTCCCATTCTGTTTTCCCTTGTTACCTATGATTTATTAGTATACCAATTTGTGGATCGTTTCACATAGCAAGATGACACAAGCTCTTCTTAAAGTAAATGCTGCTGATCTACCAGGCATATTGATCTGTTGACTACTAAGCCCTGTATTGCTATTTTGCTACATGTTCTGTAGATATTGATTTGTTAGATTTTTTTTTACATGTGCAGTTAAAAAAATATACACTTATCTGTCTAAAAATGGAGATTTCATTATATTCAATATAAATTGAATTCCCATTTATTCAAATAACAGATTTGTTTTGTCATTTGCAATCAAGTATCAGTTTTGCTTTGATATTTATGTGAATTGTGAATGAATCATGCATGTTGGCATGAAACTACTTAGATCACTCTTACGTGGAATCTGTACATCAAAAGCATCCACTATAAAAATAAATAAATGCTGACCATCCTTACCATCATCATGTCCTGCCTGGTCCTCACATGTTGTGCCATATAGGTTGTGTTTAAAGGGAACCTCTCACCCCCCCCAGGGCGTTTGTAACTAAAAGAGCCACCTCCAGCAGCACTAAGGCTGCATTCTGTGAAGGTGGCTCTTCTGTTTCTGACCCCCATTAACGGCGAAATATTGACTTTTATAACTAGGTCCTCATACCTGGATTCAGTCACAGAGGTATGGTGTGTCCCTCTGTTTAAGCCCCCTCCCAGCTGTCCATCATCACAGTGTAGCGTCTCTGCCCCGCTCCCTCCTGTATTGCTGTTTGCTTTACATGCCGAAGGGTGCCTGCGTTGTTCCAAAGGTTCTCTGCGCATGCCCGGGAACTGACAACAGGCTATCGCACCTGCGTGTTTTGGAGTCCCCCGATTCCGAGCCCCGTAGTATGAATACTTCATAACACACTGTGGGGCGGGATTAGGGGACTCAGAAACACGCAGGCGGGATAGCCTTATGTCAGTTCCCGGGCAACGCGCACTGCGCATGCCCGAGAGCTTTTGGAACAACGCAGGCGCCCTCTGTTAAAAACACCCTGGGGTGGTGACAGGTTCCCTTTAATGCTGAAAAAAAATGATTCCTTGACCCCAACTTCTTTTCTGCCCTATATGAATCCAACTTATTTTTGTGCTCCAACTCATAAATATTTCTGTTATTTTTAAGCCATGTGCGAAAAAACATGAGTTAGATACTTCAAATTACAGAGGGGACGTATAATTGGACCCTAAAGTTAAGTAAGATATTAGATAAATTTGACCTATTTCAAATTTTATTGACATGCACAATTTAATTTCAGTTCCAATTTTTTAGTTGAGACAACTACACTAAATGAAAAATGTGAAATAACGAAGAAAACGTTTTGATTTGGTATAATAAAAAAAAAAATCACTGCATGATAGGGCCATCCTAAGATGTGCAGTTTGTTCTGTTTATCGAAGTCATAAAAGAGTTACAGTTAAAAAACTTTATTCTGCATTTAATGCAGAAGTATATTTATACATAGATTTAGTTCTGCTTAAAAGTTGATCAGATTTTCTCCTAATCAATAATGTGACTGTTGAGACATCACTAAAAATCTGTTAGTAGATTTACAAATCAATCAAATTGAGAAACAACAAAGTAATTTGTTGTCTTTCATGGATCATTTGGTAATCAAGAGAGTGTGTCTAGATTCAATCTGCAATTTGATTGAATGACATTTCCATTTAATAACTTAATATTTACAGGCCACAGTATTTAGACAGATGTGATAATAGAGAAATGTAATCTGTTTATCAAACTGGTCTTAGGCTCTGTTTACACTGGGCGTTTTTGCTGCGTTTTTATGCTAATTTTCAGCTCATTTTTATAGTACCAACAAAGCCTATGAGATTTCAGAAATCTCTTGCACACACATTGATTCTTTTGTCATCAGTATTTTATGCTTTTGCATGTTTTTTTTGGACATAGAGCATGGCACTTCTTCCAGTGTTTTTTCAGCTTTTTTTCCAGCGTTTTTTCACCCATTGACTTCAATGGGTGGTAATAAAAAAAATGCTGCAGGTATCATATTTTGTATATTTGCTGCAGAAAAGTCAAGGACAGCAGGATGTGTCCTCACAGTCTGTTGCTTGAATGAGGGGCCCTAACATCCAGTGTTTGCCACACTGTCATGTGCATGTGCGCGGCAAACACTGCGTCTGATCGGCAGTAAAATCATCACTGTCAAAAGACAGCGTGAGCCAGCAGCTGTGATCGGAGGTATAAAGTTTACCTCTGGGCACTGGTGTCAGCTGATGGGACCACTGCTTCCATTAACAGACACATGCTGCCGCTAATAACAGTGAGAGCAGGAGCGACTGATGGGAGTATTCATTGATAACCAACCAGGTAAAACTCACAGCTGAGGGCTGCAACCCTCAGATGTCAGCATCAGCAAGGCTGGTTATCAAGAATAGGGGGTCCCAATGCCATATTTTCTTAATTATTTAAAAAATTGTATACAAATTATATCCCCTGAGGAAGAAGTGATTTTCACTTTGAAACGTGTTGGAATATGAATAAAGCAGCGATCTCATGATGTACGAGTGATTGTGTGTCATGTTAAGCAGTGCATAAACTCCACTAAAAGTTCCATTAAATCATATGTTTCTCCGGTCACTGATTTGACCTGTGGATGTGCGGCAGCTGACTGACAATTCCATGCGCTATACCTCTCCTATATCAGATGAGTGGAAACCTAATACTGTTCGTACCCTGTTTATCAGATAAGACCCTATTTGCGCTTTCTCTGTTCTGTCCCCACATGAGGCGAATGGAGGTGTAGTTGATTGGGGCTGGGAGAGATTCCTACCTTCCGTTTCCTCAATGCAGAGCAGACAGGACCATTGTTGCTGTTTTGCTGTTCATTGGAAATCTGGACACACAGCGTATGATTGGTAATGCAGTACTTCTCCAGAAATGCAGGTGTAAGGACCAAGGTGGTACAGCAATGTGTGTGCAGCAAGTTGGTAGCAAGATGATTCAGCAAATTGAGCAAATTGTGGTAAAAAAGCTGATGCCTTTCACAGCCTGGTAAGCGTGTCTCTCCCAGGAGAAAATGAAACTAATAATGGCCACCGGCAGGAAGAGAAGGAGTCACCTGACCTGGAAATGGAATGAATGTACTAAATTAATTAGCTGCAGTCTGCTATACAGAAAAAGGACAGCAGGTGGCAGCAGACCAAATACAAAACTGAACACAAAGACCGGTAACATTACACAATCCATAAAGCACATAATCATAACTTTAGATAGAACAGCACACTCCCTGTCTGAAATTCCATAAGGGATTTCACTATATTAATGTTTTTTTGTTTATATAAAGTTCAAAAACCTAGAAACTCACTCTCTGATTTTGAACCAGTCACAGAAGAAGAAGTAAGCAGGCTCCTTGCATCTTCTCGCCCAACTACTTGCACCAGTGACCCATTTCCGTCACATCTCCTCCAGTCCCTTTCCCCTGCTGTCACCCCTCACCTAACTAAAATATTTAACCTCTCTCTCTCTTCTGGTATTTTTCCCTCCTCATTTAAGCATGCCATCATACATCCACTACTTAAAAAACCATCCCTCGACCAAAATTGTGCCGCTAACTATAGACCTGTCTCTAATCTTCCCTATATCTCTAAACTCCTGGAACGCCTGGTCCACTCCCGTCTTATCCGCTATCTCTCAGAAAACTCTGTTCTCGACCCTCTCCAATCCGGTTTCCGCTCTTTACACTCCACTGAAACTGCCCTCACTAAAGTCTCTAATGATCTGCTAACAGCTAAATCAAATGGTCATTACTCCATGCTAATTCTCTTGGATCTCTCTGCAGCATTCGACACTGTGGATCATCAGCTCCTCCTCACTATGCTCCGTTCCATTGGCCTCAAGGACACCGTTCTCTCCTGGTTCTCCTCCTATCTCTCCGACCGCTCCTTTACTGTTTCTTTTGCCGGTTCCTCCTCCTCTCACCTTCCTCTTACTGTTGGGGTTCCTCAAGGATCGGTTCTAGGCCCCCTCCTCTTCTCCTTGTACACTGCCCCTATTGGTCAAACAATCAGTAGATTTGGTTTCCAGTACCATCTCTATGCTGATGACACCCAATTATACGCTTCTTCTCCTGACATCACGCCAGCCTTTCTAGAAAACACTGGCGATTGTCTAAACGCTGTGTCTAATATCATGTCCTCACTATATCTGAAACTGAACCTATCAAAGACTGAACTCCTTGTGTTTCCTCCCGCTACTAATGTACCTACACCCGACATTGCCATTTCCGTCTGTGGTTCCACTATTACTCCCCAGCAACATGCCCGCTGTCTTGGGGTCATACTTGATTCCGAGCTTTCCTTTGCCCCCCACATTCGATCACTGGCTCGCTCTTGTCATCTGCACCTCAAAAACATTTCTAGAATTCGACCTTTTCTTACTTTTGACTCTGCAAAAACTCTTACTGTTTCTCTTATTCATTCTCGTCTCGACTATTGTAACTCTCTTCTAATCGGTCTCCCTCTTACAAAACTCTCCCCTCTCCAATCTGTCTTGAATGCTGCAGCCAGGATCATATTCCTCACCAATCGTTACACCGATGCCTCTACCTTGTGCCAGTCATTACACTGGCTACCCATCCACTCCAGAATTCAGTATAAACTTATTACCCTCACCCACAAAGCCCTCCATGGCTCAGCACCACCCTACATCTCCTCCCTTGTTTCAGTATACCACCCTACCCGCGCCCTCCGTTCTGCTGATGACCTGAGGTTAGTATCCTCAATAGTCAGAACCTCCCACTCCCGTCTCCAAGACTTTACACGTGCCGCGCCAATTCTTTGGAATGCACTTCCCAGGTCAATACGATTAGTCCCCAGTCCCCACAATTTTAAGCGTGTCCTGAAAACGCATTTATTCAGACTGGCCTATCGCCTCAACACATTAACCTAATCTATCCCTGTGTGGCACAGCCAAAAGTTTTACCATAACCAGGTTCCCAGCATCATGTTCCCACATGCTTTATGCATCCATTAGCCCTCTGTGTCTGTACTGTTACACACTTAACATTATGGCTGGTCCATACAATCAGGGCAACTGTTACCACCCACCTTTCGTGTCTACCTCTTTCCTCATAGACTGTAAGCTTGCGAGCAGGGCCCTCACTCCTCTTGGTATTTGTTATAATCTACTGTATGTGATTATTGTTATGCTGTAATGTCTATTGTCTGTACAAATCCCCTCTGAAATGTAAAGTGCTGCGGAATATGTCGGCGCTATAGAAATAAAATTTATTATTATTATTATTATAGAAAGGAAGAACAAATATTCATGCAACAATAACAACTTCAAAACGAGGTAGATGACAGTCAGTTCCTGAGACAATTCAATGATACCCATCTTTGGATCGGAGAAGCCGCACTAGGCCAAACTGTCTCCGACCCAACGGTAATCCAATGGACGAAGTAGTAGGGCAGTGTTCTGTTCATGGTTCATCCTACCGGAATGTCCACAATTGGTAGTATCAATACGAGCTCGTGGATTGGCCTCTGAAATGTCTTAGGCTCGCCTTTCCCAAGGACCTTCAGCTCCACCTTCTGGACATTACCGTCTTCACTAGGGAAAGTCTTTGTAACGATTCCCATAGGCCAGTCGATCCATCGGGCTTGTTGTTCTTTCATTAGTACCACATCTCCTTCTTTCAAGTTCGGTTTATTCTGTCGCCATTTTCTTCTTCCTTGGAGAGTCACGAGATATTCCTTTCTCCATCGGTTCCAGAAGTAGTCAGCGAGGTACTACACACGGTTCCACTGTTTCTGGTAGGTGTTTGCGTGAGTAAACTCTCCACTAACTGTTAGCGGGTTCTCGATCTTTTGGGTGAGAAGAGCTGGCATAAGAAAGGTCGGTTTTTCGGGATCCATGGACACTGAGACAAGTGGTCTTGAGTTGATTATGGCAGAAACTTCGGCCAGAAGAGTAACCAAGGTCTCATGCGTAAGCCTTGAAGAGTTCACGTCCATAAACATAGAATTCAGGATGTTGCGTGAGATCCTGATTTTCCTTTCCCAGGAACCTCCCATGTAAGATCTATGCGGAGGATTGAAGATCCAGGTGCAACCTCTTTCTGCCAGTTGATCCTGAATTGGCTTGATGTCAATATCCAGCTCTCGACATGCACCGATGAAGTTGCTTCCGTGGTAAGACCTCAACTGTTTCACCGGTCCTCTGATCGCTAGAAACTGCCAGAGAGCGTTGATCAGGCTGTATGTATCCATAGACTCTATTACCTCCATGTGGACGGCACGGACACTCATGCAAGTGAATAGTACGGCCCAACATTTGCTGTTGGCATGGCCACCTCGAGTTCTGCGTGCAGATACCATTCCATGGCCCAAAGACATCTAGGCCAACGTAGGTGAAAGGCGGTTGAGCACTCAGTCTGTCAGAGGGCAGGTCGGCCATTTGTTGATGTACCTGTTTTCCTCTGGTTTTCTGACATTGCACACAGCAATGTAGTGATCCTGCTACACGTCTTTTCATACTTATGATCAAAAGCCCTGCAGACCGTAACTTGCCTTCTGTGTTCTGCTTGCCTTGGTGCTCGGTTTTTTCATGAAAGTGCCGGATCAGCAGATCAGTGATATGATGTTTACTGGGAATGATGCAAGGATGTTGCTCTGAAGCCGCAATCTTGGCTTGACTTAAACAACCACCGACTCTCAGCAAACCGGAGCCGTCCATTACTGGATTCAAATGGGCAATGGGGCTTTTCAGAGGAATCTGCTGTTTGTGGTGTAGGCATTCCCATTAAGTACTGAATACGCTCTGCTGGACGTAACATATTATAAGAGACTCACAGTGAGAAATGTCCTCAGCAGATAGTGGTTTATGGCAGATGTGCCAGCCGTGACAGTGTTTGTCTCCAAGTGAGTTGTGATACGATCTCACAATGTGGACTAACCTTGCTATAGTCTTGATGAGTTTCACCAAATTGGAGAAGCGTTCGAAGCGCTGGCAACCAAGGCTAGAGGTTGGTTAAGTGTTCGTCGCCAAAGCACTGACCTCGGAGCGGACTTCTGGATTGCCATCTGGATCCTGGATGTTGAAGACTTCTTGGACATGTTCACTTCCCTTCTGTTCCAACAGAAACTTAGGACCTTGGGTCCTCTTGAGTAGATCGATAGCCGCTTCTTCTGTGGGTAGACATTTTAGTTCATCATCCACATAGAAGTCTTTCTCTACAAAGTCTCTGGAATCTGTTCCATAGTCGGCCTCTCCTTCTTGTGCGGTTCTCCGCAGGCCATAGGTTGCCACTGCTGAGGAAGGGCTGTTCCCGAATACGTACGCCTTCATGCGATACTCCACCATCTCTTTGCTGGGGTCATTGTCCTTGTACCATAGGAACCTGAGGAAATTCCTGTGGTCCTCTCTGACTATGAAACAGTGGAACACCTGTTCAATGTCGGCAGTGATGGCGATGGGCTCTTTCCGGAACCTCATCAACACTGCTACTAGGTTGTTTGTAAGGTTAGGACCCGTGAAGAGGACATCGTTGAGAGATACACCTTGATGTTTGGCGCTTGAATCAAAGACAACTCTAATTAGCTTAGGATTTCGTGGGTGATATACTCTGAATGAGGGTAGGTACCAGCACTCCTCGTTTAAGGGAGGCGCTGGCTCCGCATGGTTATTCCAGAATATCTTGCTCATGAAGGTGACAATGTGTTCTTTCATCTCCGGTTTGTTGCTAAATGTGCGCTGGAGAGAGTTGAATCTGGACAAGGCTTGTTCACGATTGTTCGGGAGTCTTACCCTGGTAGCTCGGAAGGGTAGGAGAAAAACCCAGTGATTGGTCTCATCCTTAAAGAACTCATTGTCCATTATCCTGACAAATTCCTTTGTTGTCATCCTTAGTTGTATGAAACACCGATCTTCCCAAGTCATCTGCATAGGGAGAAGGAATGACATCAGGCAGCTGTACGGGATCTGGAGGCTTCTCTTTCACCTCGAAGTGATGAGGGCATGGTTTGCAGAAAGTAGCTCGTCCGTCTCTGCGTACATAGGTCTTAAAGGAATCGACTCTTATTCGGTCCAAGCACACATTTCCTATGATTACCCACCCCAAGTTGAGTCTCTGTGCGTAGGGGGCATAGTCGGGACCATTGCACTGTTGGCGGACCTTATGTACCCTAAATTGTCTCTGCCGAGCAGAAGAAGGATTTCAGCATCTGGGTCCATAGGTGGGATAACACTGACTAGGTGCCTTAGGTGTGGTTGGTGGAACGCAGCTTCTGGGGTAGGAATCTCATCCCTTTGGTCGGGTATTTGATCGCATTCAATTAGCGTAGGTAAGGGTATTTCTACGCCTCCGTTGACAGGAGAAGCAATGAAACCTTGTGCCCTTCTGCCGCTAGTCTCTATGCGGCCTGAGCAAGTATTCAGAGTATATGGCATTGCTGGTCCCTTGATTCCAAAGGCTTCAAAGAACTTAGGTCCAGCTAGGGATCGATTGCTCTGATCGTCAGTGATGGCATACATTTTTACTGCCTTCTCTGGTTGCCCTTCTGGATAAACTCTGATTAGGCATATCCTGGCACAGCATTTATCACTTTGGCTCTCCCCACATACCTCTGAGCATGAGCAGGAGACAGCTGTGGTAGACTTGGCATTATTCTGTGGCTCCCCGCCATGGCTTGTAGCCGGACTAGAGGTAACTGCGAGTGCTGGATCGCTAGTGGCTGAGGTTGGATGCAAAGCTGATGGGTGTTTGTCACTATGACACTCTTCACACTTAATGGCAAATCTATATTCCTTGGCCATTTGTTCTAATGAGGCGCAGCACTTGAAACATACCCCATGTTCGCTGAGGATTTTCTTGCGCTCCTACATGGTTTTGGACCTGAAGTCTCTACATTTATTCAGTGAGTGCGATTTTTTTGTGAATGGGACACACACGATTGAACGATTTATCTCTCGATGGAATAGTGTACTGTTTATCAGCAGTTACTGCAGGTGGTGGCAGGTTAGTCTTTCTGACACTTATACTGCTCCTCAAGTCCTTGCGTCTATGTGAGACGCTTTAATACCTTGATGAGGGTGTTGCTGGAGCTGCAGTGTTAGACTCCAGGAAGTCTAGGCTAGGGTCGTTCCTCCCTTGGGCCTGTTCGTAAACAAAGTTGCAGAACTGATCGAACGAAGGAAAGGTGAAATCATGTGATCTTTTGTACCTGGAAATGCATACTGCCCACTTCTCTTGCAGACTATGCGGCAGCTTTGAGACGATTGGGTTCACCCCATGGGCAGTGTCCAGGTAGCATAATCCAGACAGACGAGGGTCTCTTTTTGCGAGTTCCAGTTCCATAAGCAGATCGCGTAAGTCCAGAAGCTTGTGGGCATCCTTAAGGTTGATCCTTGGAGCATTCTGCAGTCTCTTGAATAGGGACTTTTCTATGGCTTCAGCACTGCCATAGGTTCTTTCGAGTCTCAGCCAGGCAGCAGCGAGACCTGCTTCAGCTTGCCCCACGTAGACGGTCCGAAGACTCTTGATACGGTTTGTGGAGTCAGGACCCAACCATTTTACCATGAGGTCGAGCTCCCGTTCTGCAGATCGATTGAGGTCAGCAATGGTGGCCTTGAAGGTGGCTTTCCAGGCTCTGTAGTTCTCTGCACAGTTGTCAAACTTTGAGAGGCTGGTGCTGATTAGATCTTTGCTCACGATAAACCTGGCTAACTCGGGCATAGCCGATCCTTCACTCCTTGTTACCATGTTAGCTTGTGTTGCCTCTCGGGCATATAAGCTGTGTGGTGTGGAAGGGTGATTTGTTCCCGGGTAGAATGATGTTGCTGCAGGGTTGAGCTGTGGTTTAACCTCTGGAGATTTCGATGACTGCGGCTTGAACTGTGGAGATGGACTGGAGTGCATCTTGTGGTCGTCTTGTGGTGATTGCTGCACCTGAAGAGACACATCATGGTGTTAGTCTTGGGTCTCTGCAGATGCTGTGGGTAACACTGGCACCGTAAGTTGGGCTGACTTGGACGTTTCCACATTGTTGGGTTGAACGTCGCTGGAGAAGGTGTGTGCTGCAGATATCTGCTTCTGCACGTAATCACTGGTACGGACAGCTGGGTCCTCTTCTTCCAGTGGTGGTAGGCAAATCGGGTCAAGGGTTTGATTCAATGCTTGCTCAAGTATTTTCACTTCAGCTAATGCGATTTTTTCCTCCACTTCGGTTTGAAGAATCTTTGCCTGAGCCTCTGCTTCTGTTTGAAGGATCTTTGCTTGGGCCTCTGCTTCTGTTTGAAGGATATTTGTTTGGGCCTCTGCTTTTGCTTTCTTGACTTCTGCCTCTGCTTTCATTTTCTTTTCTGTGTAGGAGCATCTTAGTTTGGATCGCTCTGCATTTAAACGGGCCTCTAGGACTCTGTCGCTGAGGGCTGAAGTTCTTGAGCAGGATGATTTGTATGACCGCGCAGAGTGTCTGGATGAGCCTGACCTGTGAGATCCAGCTTCTTGCAGATAAGTGTCTTGCACAGCGGCGTCCCTTTCTCTTTCTGTGGAATCCACTTTGCTTAATTCTGATGAGGCTTCATCAATATTAGAGTCTTTTAGGAATGCAACGTACCTTGCGGACAGTCTCTTGTATCTTCCGTGGGCCGTGTCTAGCCGTTTTATAGTGTCCTATAGACTCGCTGCGCCATTTTTGTGCTGTTTGATGCTTTACATGAGGGAGGTGACTCGTTCCCATAGGTCGTCCAGGTTGTCATTGAACTCATCCTTCATATTGTGACAATTTTCGACAGCCTTTATGGTTGGCTTGACAGAGCGTTTTGGTCCGTTTCTGAAGCTGGCTCTGTTTTACCCTCTTCATAATGAACAGTATCAGGTAGTATTTGCTCTGTTTCAGCAGTGAGAGACTGTGCAGGGTCTTTTTCGGCCATTTTGATTTAAGGTGCACTGTCTCTTTAAGAAACTGAACTTTTGAAATGGGGACTGGAAATCGCAGTGCAGCTTAGTTAAGACATCCTGACAAGATCCCCAATGTGTTTTTAGATAATTGTGGGGTTTTGCAGTCCGACAATCTGCAGCAATATTGTATAATATACAGACAGTCTCTATGCACAATGCGGTCTGGGGTGACGCAGCAGAGTTTCTTAGCAGAGCAGGCTGCAGTATGTGAGCGGGCAGACGGGCTAGGATATAAGGGTGATTTTTTGCCGGGCTTCAAGGCAGTTTTTTGACTGTTCTGACCCCACATGAGGCGAATAGAGGTGTAGTTGATTGGGGCTGGGAGGGATTCCTACCTTCCGTTTCCTCAATGCAGAGCAGACAGGACCATTGTTGCTGTTTTGCTGTTCATGCATCCGGAGAGATGATACACACCAGATATTGTGAATTCCAGACTTGTTTATTGGAAATCTGGACATACAGCGTATGATTGGTAATGCAGTACTTCTCCAGAAATGCAGGTGTAATGACCAAGGTGGTACAGCAATGTGTGTGCAGCAAGATGTGCAGCAAGTTGGTAGCAAGATGGTTCAGCACATTGAGCAAATTGTGGTAAAAAAACTGATGCCTTTCACAGCCTGGTAAGCGTGTCTCTCCCAGGAGAAAATGAAACTAATAATTGCCATCGGCAGTAAGAGAAGGAGTCACCTGACCTGGAAATGGAATGAATGTACTAAATTAATTAGCTGCAGTCTGCTATACAGAAAAAGGACAGCAGGTGGCAGCAGACCAAATGCAAAACTGAACACAAAGACTGGTAACATAACACAATCCATAAAGCACATAATCATAACTTTAGATGGACAGCACATTCTCCATTCCTACAGTGTGGGGCAGCTATGAGCTGAAGCTTTAGCCTGGGGGGACCAATATCCATGGCCCCTTCCTAGGCTATCAATATCAGCCCATAGCTCTCTGCATAGTCTTTGCTGGTTATTAATTATAGGTTGACCTAGCATCACATTTTGGGGGGTAGCCCATTTTATTAGCCAGTAAAGGCTATGTATACAGCTGTGAGCTGATATTAATAGCCTGGGAAGCTTCAGGGGTATTACCCCCTTCACAGGCTATAAATATGTGCCCCCAGACATCAGCTTTACCTCTGCTGGTTAAGAAAATTACCTGGGAGCCCACGCCATTTTTCCCCGAAAAATCATCTTTTAATTAAATACATGTGCAGTAATCTGCACACACGTTGTACTAATTGTATATGTCACTGACGTTTATATATTTATCTATTCTACAGTATGTGTATGTACTCTATGTAATCCATCTATTCTATCCTGCCGGGGCCTGCTGTGATTTTTTTATATGCGGCTGTTTAATTGCCTCCTTTTCTTCTATCTGTCTATTTATCTATTTATGTATTATATTTGTCTATTCTTTTTTTATTTATTGTTTTATTTTGAATGGGGTGAATGGGGGATGATTTGAACTTTCATATTTTTTTAAAAACATTTTTTTTTTACTTTTTATAGCTTTAAATGTCTCCATGGGAGACTAGAAGCTGTGATCATCCGATTGCTTGTGCTACACAAGAGCAGGGCTTCAGCCTTGCTCTATGTAGCTAAAATGCTCACTTGCACTTGCTATGAATGCCGACAGCAGCACGGCAGTCAGACATTTTTTTGTAGTTGATGATGAGGTTTGCACATGTCAGGAGGAATTTTGGTCCACTCATCTTTGCAGATCATCTCCAAGGCTAGTTTCACATTTGCGTCTTTGTGCGCAGCGCATCATGCGCAAGTAGAAACGCATGCAAAAATGCACATGCGTTTGTGTTTTTATGTGCATGCGTTTTAACCAGTTTCTAGCCATGTTTACTCTTAAAAAGCATGCATACGCAAACGCAGGGATGTCCATGCGCACATCTACGTTCCCATAGACTGTAATGCGTTGTTTTGACACATTCCGTGCGCAAGCGTACGCATGCGTTTTTTGGACGCCTATGGGAGGACCCAAAAATGCAACAGGTTGTGTCCGGCGTGTCTAGACGCACACATTGAAAAAGCGCATGCGCACAAAAACGCAGATGAATGCATGCAAATGCAAGACCATGCATACACCATGTTAAACATAGGTACACATGACGCATGCGCACGGATGCGCACGATGCACTGCGCAAAAAAAAATGCTAATATGAAACCAGTCTAAATCATTAAGATTTTGAGGCTGTCGCTGGCAACTTGGAGCTTCAACTCCATAAGTTTTCTATTAGATTAAGGTCTGGAAACTGGCTATGCTACTCCATGACCTTAATGTGCTTCTTTTTGAGCCACTCCATTGTGGCCTTGTCTGTATGTTTTGGGTCATTGTTTTGCTGGAAGACCCATCCACGACCCATTTTTAATGTCCTGGCAGAGGGAAGGAGGTTGTCACTCAGGATTTTACGGCACATGGCTCCATCCATTCTCCCATTGATGCAGTGAAGTAGTCCTGTGCCTTTAGCAGATAAACACCCCCAAACCATAATGTTTCCACCTCCATGCTTGACAGTGGGGACGGTGTTCTTTGGGTCATAGGCAGCATTTCTCTTCCTCCAAACACGGCAAGTAGAGTTAATGCCAAAGAGATCAATTTTGTCTCATCTGACCACAGCACCTTCTCCCAATCACTCACAGAATCATCCAGGTGTTCATTGGCAAACTTCAGATGGGTCTGCACATGTGCCTTCTTGAGCAGGGGGACCTTGCCAGCACTGCAATATTTTAAACCTTTACGACGTAATGTGTTACCAATGGTTTTCTTGGTGACTGTGGTGTCGTCTGCCTTGAGATCATTAAAAAGTTCCCCCCATGTACTTTTAGGCTGATCTCTCACCTTCTTCATGATCAAGGATACTCTATGAGGTGAGATTTTCCTCGGTGCCCCAGATCGATGTAGGTTTACTGTCATTTTGTATTTCTTCCATTTTCTTATTATTGCACCAACAGTTGTCTCCTCACCCAATTTCTTACTTATTGTTTTTGTAGCCCATTTCAGCTTTGTTCAGGTCTATGATCTTGTCCCGGACATCCATATAAAGCTCTTTGGTCTTGCCCATGTTGTAAAGGTTAAAGTCTGACTGAATAATTGAGTCTTTGGACAGGAGTTTTTTATAAAGGTGAATAAGTATGACAGCTGTCTTTAATGCAGGTAACGAGTTGATTAGGAGCATCTAACTGGTCTGTAGGAGCCAGAACTCTTAATGGTTGGTAGAGAATCAAATACTTATTTCTCACTGCAAAATGCAAATAAATTTATATTAGGACTCATACTCACTTGCGAGAGACTCGCACAATTCTTGTGCGAGTCTCTCACATGAAAACCTGGCACTGCCACCGGCACTCGGACCAGAGCATGTGGCTACATGTATTTCTAAGCAGCCGCACGCTCCGGTCTGAGTGTTGGAGGCAGTGCCATGTTTTCATGCAAGAGACTCGCACGAGAATCATGCAAGTCTCTCGCAAGTGAGTATGAGCCCTAATTTATACAATGTGATTTTCTGGATTTTATTTTTGATATTCTGTCTCTCTATGTTAAAATTAACCTACCCTTAAAATTATAGA
This sequence comes from Dendrobates tinctorius, assembly GCF_039654945.1. Classification (NCBI taxonomy): domain Eukaryota; kingdom Metazoa; phylum Chordata; class Amphibia; order Anura; family Dendrobatidae; genus Dendrobates; species Dendrobates tinctorius. The sequence goes on along the minus strand of NW_027361671.1, from coordinate 31,730,434 downwards.
ATCATAGAATCATAGAATCATAGAATCGTAGAGTTGGAAGGGACCTCCTGGGCCATCTGGTCCAACCCCCTGCTCAAAGCAGGATTCGCTAAATCATCCCAGTCAGATGTCTGTCCAGCCTCTGTTTGAAGACTTCCATTGAAGGAGAACTCACCACTTCTCGTGGCAGCCTGTTCCACTCATTGATCACTCTAACTGTCAAAAAGTTTTTTCTAATATCTAATCTGTGTCTCCTCCCATTCAGTTTCATCCCATTGCTTCTAGTCTTTCCTTGTGCAAATGAGAATAAAGTTGATCCTTCTACAATGTGACAGCCCTTTAGATATTTGTAGACAGCTATTATAGACTGTTCATGTCTTTGTCAGTGGCAAACTTACAAAATCAGCAAGGGATCAAATACTTATTTCCCCCACTGTAGATCACCTACAATATATACACGTAGAATATATAGATGTCGCCTGGTCTGTCAATATATAAAAATAACTTATCCGATCGTTAAACGGCGTAACAAGAAAAATGTCAAAATGCGCTAGAATTATATTTTTTTGGTCTCCGCAACATTGCATTAAATTGCAATAACAGGCGATCAAATTATCATATCTATACCAAAATGATATCAATAAAAATGTCAGATGGTGCACAAGAAATAAGCCCTCACCCAGCCCTAGGTCACAAAATATTGAGACGCTACAGGTCTCGGAAATGACTATTTTTTTTTTTTTTAAGAAACTTTGAATTTTTTTTTCAGCACTTAAATAAAAAAGAACCTATGAATGTTTGCTATCTACGAATTCATAATGACCTGGATAATCATAATGGCTGGTCAGTTTTAGCATTTAGTGAACATGGTAAAATAGCAAAACAAAAAACAATTGTAGAATTGCACTTCTTTAGCAATTTCACCGCACTTTGATTTTTTCCAATTTTCCAGTATACTCTGTCAAAACCAATGGTGTAATTCAAAAGTACAACTTGTCTGGCAAAAAACAAGCCCTCACATGACCATATTCATGGAAAAATAAAAAGTTATGGTTCTGGAAAGGAGAGGAGCCAAAAACCGAAGCTCAAAAACGAAAAATCCAAGGTGGTGAAGGGGTTAAAAGTTCGTCCTTCTCAACGTCATTTTTGACCACTTCACCCTTTTCATCCTGTAGAAATCCTATAGCATCTTTTATTTTCCTTTGATTTTTACATACCACCAAAATCCTTTTTTACTACTTTTGGTCTCTCTTGCAAGCATCACTTCACATACAGTGCTCATACAGTGCTCCGGCTGCCCCACCCCCATTTTCGCAGCAGCAGCCCCCCTCTGCTTCTGTGAAATTCTATCCTCTCCCCCCTTCCCTCAGCACATGGTCACTGTTACTGCATCAGGCCAGTTAAGCCTGTTTTTTTTAAAAAAAAGATTTCTTTTGTCTATTCCAGGTCAAATTTATTAACACACAATCCGGAACACAGGAAAAATATATTTTAAAAAATTGGTATAATTAAAGCTACGCTTGGCAGCGTTTTGCGGCTTCCAGGGTCCTCAGAAACTGGAGAAAGAGTTTCTTCGTCCCAGTAGCCCGCAGACATGGCATATTTGGTCGCAAAATAAATATAATTTCATAAGAGAAAATATAATGCCTCTGTTGTCACTCTGTGAGCACTCAGCCAGAGATATGGCAAGTAGAAGTTTTTAATAACTTTTCAAAAGGGGCATACATCCTCTAACACAGCCCACCAAGTGAGGTCAGCGAGGGAGGTGTCCCTAAGTTTATGGGCAAACTATAAAACAGTAACAACCATTTTGTAGGGTGTTCAGACCTGGGGATGACAGCAAACATCCATGCTGTGAACTGAATCTTTTCTTTGGGAACTCCCCTCCCCTCATTAACACGTCATACCAGTGACTGAGATGTAGTAAGTTTCATATTTTAATCCCTTTTATTTTATAGCTATCTGTATACATTGTATTTTGTCTTCTTTGGTAATATATTTTGTACTTTTGTAAACACTGCCTATATTTTCTGGAGTAAACTTATAAATTTACTAGCTTTGCTTTCTTTGCTATATGATCGAATCGACACGTACTCTGCGACAAATCTGTGGGTTGGTTCCTGACCCAATATAAGCTTTAGTATCAAAATTCAATCAATATCATAAATTCAGAGGCACAGGGCTGTCTAGACCTTGGGCTGTCTTTTGCAAGGATGTCTATTTTAAGAATAACAATAGAAATATGCCAGAAGTGGCCAGAAGTGACCAGAAGGTACGCCTAACCTCTGTTAAAATATACAAAATTTCTTTCTGTTAGCTCCACACTTACTCTTACCATGCTGAAATATGCTCTAATGGTTTTGCCTTCATTACTCTTGACTCTCCTTCGCTACTATCCACAGACCCCAGCACCTTCTAACCAAGTAATAAACTCTCCTTTCCTCTTTCGCCCCCACCTGACCTCATTCACTGACCTGCTCCTCAACTTCAGATCTCTCCTAATAACACACAAAACAAATCTCCCACTCTCCTCCTTCCACCTGCTCTGCCTCTCTCTGCATCTCCTCACTGCTGGCGACATATCTCCCAACCCTGGACCCTCACAGCTCATACCTCCCATTATTAACCCTTCTATCTCTCCCAATCCAATATAAACACCCGAAATCATTCCAACCTCAAATCCGTGCCCTTGACGCCCACCACCCTGCTCCCTCTCTCGGCATCACTATGGAATGCCCGCTCCATCTGCAATAAACTCCATGTGATTCATGACCTCTTTACCTCCCGCAATTTTTCCTTCCTTGGCCTCACTGAAACATGGCTGACACCCTATGACACCACCTCCCCTGCTACACTATGCTATGGCGGCCTCCACTTCACCCACACTCCTCACCCTGGCAACAGACATGGTGGAGGAGTGGGCCTTCTCCTTTCTTCCAATTGCACCTTCAACCCAATCCCACCTCTTCCCTCCCTTGTCCTCCCCTCTTTTGAAGTCCACTCAGTCTGCATCTACTCTCCCTACAACCTCCAAGTGGCTGTCATATACCAACCTCCAGGCCCAACCACTGCCTTCATTGTCCAATTCTCTACCTGGCTCCTTCACTTTCTCTCTGCTAACATTCCCACCATCATCATGGGTGACTTCAACATCCCCACTGACACTCACCAGTAAACAGCCTCAAAACTCCTATTGCTCACTTCATCTTTTGGATTTACTCAGTGGTCCTCCTCAGCCACCCACACAGATGGAAACACATTAGACCTGGTCTTCACCTGTCTCTGCTCCCTATCTAACTTCACAACCTCCCCTCTCCCTCTACCCCTCTATCATTGTCCTTCTCACATGTCACCCATGTCCAGCAACATGCGCACCCCCGCAGAAACCTTGCATATCTAGACACTCACATACTCTCTTACTCTATCCTACCACTGTATTCTATATCTTCACTCCACGACACAGACACTGCCACTAGTTTCTACAATGCCACTCTTGCATCAGCCATCGACTCGGTCGCCCCTGTCATGCATAGCAGAGTGCGACGAATCAATAGACAACCCTGGCACAATAACACCACTAAAAAGCTTCGGCAAGCATCCAGAATTGCTGAACGGCGCTGAAAGAAAACGCATTCCCAAGACGACTTCACTGCACTCAAACAAGCAACACTTGCATTCAAATCTGCCCTCACCTCTGCTAAACAGGCCTACTTTACATCCCTTGTATCTTCCTTATCCCACAACCCCAAACAATTGTTCAATAATTTTAACTCCCTCCTCCGCCCACCACTGCCCCCTCCAACTTTCCTAATCTCTGCTGAGGACTTCGCCGCACACTTCAAAAACAAGATAGACCAAACACGGCAAGTCTTTATTATTCAACCACCACAACCCCTTTGTATACCAGACCAATTCCCAAACCCCATTACCTCCTTATCCAACATCACTGAAGGGGAGCTTGCTCATCTTCTCTCCAAATCACACCTCACCAGTTGTGCACTTGACCCCATCCCATCTCCTCCCCAACCTTGCCACCACTCTTATCCCATCCCTAACCCACCTCTTCAACCTATCACTTACTTCCAGTACCTTCCCTTCTGATTTCAAACATGCCACGATCACGCCTATCCTTAAAAAGCCAACTCTCGACCCAACAGCCATGTCCAGCTATCACCCAATATCGCTGCTCCTATTCGCTTCTAAACTCCTGGAACAGCATGTCCATGCTGACCTTTCCTCCCACCTCTCATCTAACTTGCTCTTTGACAATCTACAATCTGGTTTCCATCTCCATCTTTCCACTGAGACAGCCCTGACCAAAATTACCAGTGACTTACTTACAGCCAAAGCTAATGGACAATACTCTATACTCCTCCTTCTAGAACTGTCCTCTGCTTTCGACACAGTTGACCACTGCTTCCTACTACAGATCCTCTCCTCCATTGGCATCAAAGACCTCGCCCTATCCTGGATCTCCTCATACCTTTCCAACTGCACATTCAACGTCTTCCACTCCCACACTACCTCCTCATCCCACCCTCTCTCTTTTGGAGTCCCCCAAGGCTCTGTTCTAAGACCCCTACTCTTCTCAATCTATACACTTGGCCTGGGGCAACTCATAAAGTCCCATGGATTCCAGTACCACCTTTATGCCGATGATACCCAGATCTACCTCTCTGGTCCAGACGTCACCTCTCTGCTGTCCAGAATCCCGGAGTGCCTATCAGCCATATCCTCCTACTCCTCTCGCTTCCTCAAACTAAAAGTAGACAAATCTGAACTGATCATCTTTCCCCCATCTCACAGATCTTCCTTACCCGACTTATCTATAACAATTGACCACATCACGCTTTTCCCCGTACCAGAGGTCCGCTGCCTCGGAGTAACCCTTGACCTGTCCTTCATACCACACATCCAAGCTTGCTCCACCTCCTCTCACCTCCAGCTCAAAAATATTTTCAGAATCTGTCCCTTTCTCAACCCTCATTCTACTAAAATGCTTGTACATGCCTTCATCATCTCCCACCTTGACTATTGCAACATCCTTTTCTGTGGCCTCCCTGCTAACACCCTCGCACGTCTCCAATCCATCCTTAACTCTGCCGCCCGACTTATTCATCTCTCTCCTCGCTACTCCTCCACTTCTCCCCTCTGCAAATCTTTTCACTGACTCCCATTCCCTCAGCGTATCCAATTCAAATTACTAATACTGACCTACAAGGCCACCTATAACCTGTCTCCCCCTCACGTAATCTCCGGTCCTCTCAAGACCTCCTTCTTTTCTCCACACTTATTCGCTCCTCACCCAACCGCCTCCAAGACTTCACCCGAATAGCCCCCATCCTTTGGCATTCTTTGCCCCAACACGTCCGACTATCAACCACAATCAGATCCTTCAGCCGGAACCTGAAAACCCATCTCTTCAGGAAAGCTTACAGCCTGCAATGATCCCCGCTGCCTCCTCACCACTACTTGAGCTACCGCCTCACCATCACTGGAGCTGCTGCAACCCCCCAACCTACTGTCTCCTTCCCCACAATCCTGTAGAATGTAAGCCCGAAAGGGCAGGGTCCTCTCTCCCCTCTACATCAATCTGTGATTGTTAGTTTGTTTACTGTAAGTGATATCTGTACTTTGTATGTTACCCCTTCTCATGTACAGCACCATAGAATCAATGGTGCTATATAAATAAATAATAATAATAATAGCAAGGAACTGGTGACAGCAAAGCATCCCTGGTGGTAATGGGAAACCCTGGCAGTGATGGATCCGAGGTTTCTGTGTGTATTTCCTGCCTGGGACTGGTGATATACACGCGCCCTCACCGCAGAGTGTCTGATAGCTAGTATGTGACAAGGCAGCCTTTCCGGCGACTACTTATCCTAGGTGCAGTTCCCCAACTGACCTGAGGGTAAGGGAGGCACCAGAGAGCTGCAAGTTCCTAGCCAGAACTGAAAGTGGAAACAAAAAGTTTCTGGGTCATATATATATATATATAAAATAACAATTTGTGACAACTGGTGGGATCATAGAGCATTAGTGATCTGGTTTCAGCAATCATTCCTCTCACTAAAAACTTGCAAAATTCTTGCGAGGACCCTGTGCATAAAGTTTTGGAGATGGAACGCAGTGTTTATTAGTTCTGACACAATACTGTGTGTATAGCAGTTAACCCCTTCCCGACCAATGACGCCACATAGGCGTCATGAAAGTCGGTGCCAATCCAACCAGTGACGCCTATGTGGCATCATGAATTGATTGTCCCCCTGTGGGTCGGGTGACTGGGGTGACTGAAAGGTCACCGACCCGCACACAAAGGACACTTCATAGTTAACCCAGGGGGTGTGGCTTAGCCCCCACATGCCTACAATTGCTCTGATTGGCTGTTAAAAGTGAAACAGCCAATCAGAGCGATTTGTAATATTTCACCAATGAAATTTGGTGAAATATTACAAACCAGCCATGGCCGATGTTGCAATAGCATCCGACATGGCTGGACACCGAGACCCGACCCCCCCACACCGATGGATGGCAGCGATCGGTCGCTGCCATCATCATCTGCTCCCCCTCCCCTTTCCTCCACTCCCCCCACCTTCCGACCCCCCCTCACCCCCCTGGTACCTCCAATGTCCTGCTGTGGCTCCCAGGTCCCGCCGTCCCGGATCATTGGCGCCGCCCGTTCATTTTTCATTTTGATCACTGTGATAAACTCTCACAGTGATCAAAATGAAAAAAAGTAAATACACCCCCTGTTAATCACCCCCATAGGTAGGAACACATAATAAAATAAAAAATATATTTTTATTTTTCCATTAGGGTTAGAATTAGGGATAGGGTTGGAATTAGGGTTAGGGTTGGAATTAGGGTTAGTGTTAGATATAGGGTTAGGGTTAGAAATAGGGTTAGGGTTAGAATTAGGGTTAGAAATAGGGTTAGGGTTAGAAATAGGGTTGGGGTTGGAATTATGGTTAGAACTAGGGTTTGAGTTGGAATTAGGGTTAGGGGTGGCATAAGGGTTAGGGTTGGGATTAGAGTTAGGCTTGTGGTTAGGGTTAGAGTTGGGATTAGGGTTGGAGGTGTGTTGGGGTTAGGGTTGTGGTTAGGGTTATGATTGGGGTTGGGTTAGGGTTAGGGGTGTGCTGGGGTTAGAGTTGGAGTTATAATTGAGGGGTTTTGACTGTTTAGGCACATCACGGGGTCTCCAAACGCGACATGGCGCCACGATTTATTCCAGCCAATTTTGCGTTCAAAAAGTCAAACAGCGCTCCCTCCATTCCGAGCTCCGACGTGTGCCCAAACAGTGGTTTACCCCCACATATGGGGTATCAGCGTACTCAGGAAAAATTGCACAACAACTTTGGGGGTCTAATTTCTCTTGTTAACCTTGGGAAAATAAAAAATAGGGGGCTAAAAAAATGATTTTTGTGGAAAAAAAATGATTTTTTATTTTCACGGCTCTGCGTTATAAACTTCTGTGAAGCACTTGGGGGTTCAAAGTGCTCACCACAGATCTAAATAAGTTCCTTGGGTGGTCTAGTTTCCAAAATGCGGTCACTTGTGGGGGGTTTCCACTGTTTAGGCACATCAGAGGCTCTGCAAACATGACATGGTGTCGGCTAATGATTGAAGCTAATGTTCCATTCAAAAAGTCAAATGGCGCTCCTTCGCTTCTGAGCCTTGCCATGCGCCCAAACAGTGGTTCCCCCTACTACCTGTGACATTATTTACCCGGTGATTACTGATACTCCACTTAAAGGGATATGATCTTATTTAACTATTTACAATATCTTCTGTGTATATATGTTTCTTGTCTGCCGCCAGTTACTCCCTTTTGCTTGTCTAAGATGCCTCCTTTATTTATCTTGATCCTAATGCATTAGTACATATTTTACCACAAATGTATTTTCGGATATGCCTGTTTGTAAATATTTTGTTCATATTTGATCCTTATTGTATATATTTTCTATTTTTTCAGCGACTATGTGATAAAGGCCGTTATCAGGCCGAAACGTCAGCCGTCGCTTTACCTATCACCATCAATAAACATTCACTTTAAGCATATTCTACGTGTGCAGAGATTCTATACTGAAGATGTGAGCTCTCACTCACAGCCCTTTGACTCTGGTCTACCCCTTCCGCTGCTAGATGTTCTGTTACAACTGCACACTGAAGGGGTTTTATAATCCCATGCCAAATAGAATACAAATGATTGACATGGAATTATATTTCCAATATTTTTCACATTGCCAATGGAGTAATAAAACATTTTGATAGTTTTTTATTGCTTTTTTTAAGTGTTTTTGATGCACTTTTCAGGGTCAAACCACATCAAAAACGCTTAAAAGAAGCATCCCATTCATTTTAATGCATTTTGGCCTTTTTGTGCCAATGGATGTGTTTATTACCGCTAAGGAAACGCTTAGCGGTAAAAAAACGCAGCATGTTCATTAATTTCCGCTTAGGTCCACGTTTTTGGCTATTTCCTATAGTCCAAAAGATGCGCGGAAAAAAACGCATCAAAAACGCGTGTTTTTTGAGCAAAAAACGCATGGAAAAAAACTTGCGTTTTCTGGGAAGGAGACCCGTTTCCTGAGCGTTTAAAAACGCTACTGTGGGCACATAGCCTTATGGAGGTTTGATGAGTGAAAAACCACAATTCTATCAATTTCAATTTTTCAAGAGTGGATCTTTTCTTTATTTTTAATGCATGTAAAGGGGGTGATTCAAATTTTTATATTTTTTAAAAATATTTTTCAAACATATTTTATGCTATTGTTTACTGCTTTTAAAAGATTTTAATCTCCTTTCACAAAACCAATGTATCGCAGTTTAAAGTGAGCCTATGGCTGAGCTTCACAGGAGAAACAAAATGGAAGTGACTGGGCCTTCAGCTGGTCCTTGGCTGCCATATCAACTGATAAAGACTCTGAGATCACATAGCAGGAGGCTAATTTAAGCCAGTGTGCGCTGGCAACTGCTCGATTTAAAGGCCCCTGTCAGTGATTGAAAGCGACAACTTAATGGTTAACAGCAGTGATTGGAGCTCAGCTCGGGTTGCTGATGGTAGAGATACATTCTGGCTATGGAACATAGTGAATATCTAATGCGAGTGGAGGAAGCTAGCTGCTGAGCCCTCCTCCAAACATGAAGAGACCATTGCTAGCATACATGCTCTGAACATCATTTTGTTCTAAGGGGTGTAGGGATCTGTACTCGTTCGGCTGCAGTTGAGAAAGGCATGGGAAACGGTATTGATGAGATGTCCAAGCAAGTTTATTAAACGGCATAAAATGCTCTGGATAGAAAAACAAATGAACAGTTCATATAGCGCTGCGGGTCTGCCCGCACAGGTCAGTGTCTTTAGCACAAACACAATGGAGATCTCCTTACCTCCAGCCACAGACCCTGAATGAGGCAATTGGCCTCCATTTTATTAGCCACGCCCCTGGGATTGGGATATGTGAGCTGTCATTCCCACCCATCTCTTATGACTGCTCATAAAACCCGACCCTGGAATGGCCTAATAACTCTCTCAGCACAATATGTGCTGGAGCATACTTCCAAGCTCACATCACCATAGCTAATAGCCGCAATGACACATATCTCCCCTCCAGGACTCGTCCGGCGGCCATCTTACAGGGTTAAACATTAAGTCAAGCCTCTGAGTCTCCACTTTTATTTGTTTCTTCTGTACTTCAAAATATGTAAAGTGCTCAGCATAACTGAAAAGTAACATTTTAATCAATATCTCACTGAACACAAGAACAGTTTCTAAAATTTTGACAAGACTGAGTTTCATGTTTAACCCAAAAGATGAAAGTAAGGTTAATAAAATAGCTTAATTACAAAATCTTCAGTTTTATTCAAATACGTGGATGCAAAAATGAGTACACCCCACATAAAAATAGATACATCTAGTATTTTGTATAACCACCATGGTATTTAAGAACAACGCTGATTCTTCTAGGCATGGAATGATCAAGTAGGCGACTTATTGCAACATCTATCAAGAGCGATGTCTATTAGAGCCTGAATGATTGTCTCTTCAGAATTCCCCATAGGTGTTGGCTTGGGTTCAGATCAGGAGACATACTTGGCCACTGAATCCATTTCACTTTGTTCCTCTTCAGAAATGCAACATTGGTCTTAGATGTATGTTTTGTACCATTGTCATGTTGGAACAGTGCATATCTAGCATATCTACCAAGTGTATGGAGTGGTGATAACATCTTCTCTTTCAATACAGAGCAGTAGATGTGTAAATTCATAATATCAATGAAATGTAGCTCCCCGACACCAGCAGCACTCATGCAACTCCTTTAGGACACTATAACAACCATGCATTTTTCTTTGTACTCCTCATCTGTGCAATACAATGCAGTTTTGAATCCATCAGTTCCAAAAACATTTATTTTGGTTTTATCCCTCCCAAATATAAAGTCACAGTAGTAGTCATATTTTTCATCATGTGACTTGGTAAATTGTAGGCGTTTTTTTGTGCACGGGCTTTTGGAAAGGTATCATTTGTGAATGACACCCATCCATGCCGTTCCTCTGCAGCGTGCACCGTACAGGAAAAACTCACCTCGGTTTGGTTTCTAATTCTTTAGCTAACTGTAGTGAAAGTGTATGTCGATTTTCTCCAACCCTTCTCATCGGAGTATGCTCCTGCTTAGGTATTAACCTCTGAGGTTGGCCTGGTTGGCCTGGACATCTCTGTGACATGGTTGCATTTTCATTTTTAATAAATTGTTGGACCACTTTTGCTACAGTATTCTGAGTGCTAGAATATTCTTTGATAATGTTTTTGTAGCCTTCATCTTTCTAGTTTAAAGAAATAATTTTCTTTCTCAGGTCTTGTGACATTTCTTTTCCATATGGTGCCATTGTTGACAGCATGAAATGGGAAGTGGTTTTCTTTGTTCAGTAACGCCCATCTACTGGAGTCTACTGGACACCTTTTTAATGAAGTAGACCTGCCTGTTGTTGAATTTCTGTTAATTAGAATTTTGTTGTCTAAACTTTAGCTTTGCTCCTAAGATTTTAATAGGGGTGTACTCATTTTTGCAACATGGTCTTGAGTGTATTTGTTAGGAAAATTACTATTTTGAGTGTACAAAATACTAAATCTTGATTGCAATCAATGGCTTACATTTGTAGCAGTGTTTTATAGCATGGCATCCCATAGCAAATGTTGATTTTGAAAGGAAACTAAAGGTTTTCTGACAAATATGTTGGAGTGTACTCATTAAAACTGAGCACTGTACATCATAAAAACGTATTCATTCATTCTCATTCCCTTCTTTTGAGGTCCATACCATCAGGCTCTTCCGTCCCCTTTCCCTCAGAGTAGTGGTCATATATTGGCTCACCCACCCAATTCCTTGACCATTTCTCAGCCTGGCTGCCACACTTCATGTCCTCAAAACTACCAACCCTTATCCTGGGAGACTTCAACATCCCCATTAAAAGCCCCACTTCCACATCTGCATCCCAGCTTCTATCACTAACCACATGTTTTGTGTGTCTCCCAGGTGGCTTGTTGCAAACTTTAAACAACACTTTTTATGGATATCTTTGAGAAATGGCTTTCTTCAGGCCACTCTTCCATAAAGGCCAGATTTGTGCAGTGTATGACTGATTGTTGTCCAATGGACAGACTGTCCTACCTCAGCTGTAGATCTCTGCAGTTCATCCAGAGTGATCATGGGCCTCTTGGCTGCATCTCTGATCAGTCTTCTCCTTGTTTGAGATGAAAATTTAGAGGGACGGCCGGGTCTTGGTAGATTTGCAGTGGTATGATACTCCTTCCATTTCAATATGATTGCTTGCACAGTGCTCCTTGGGATGTTTAAAGTTTTGGAAATCATTTTGTATCCAAATCCGGCTTTAAACTTCTCCACAACAGTATCACGGACCTGCCTGTTGTGTTCCTTGGTCTTCATGATGCTCTCAGTGCTTCAAACAGAACCGTGAGACTATCACAGAGCAGGTGCATTTATACGCAGACTTGATTACACACAGGTGGATTATATTTATCATCATTAGTAGAATCAGTCAAATTAAAAAATTGCCGACTTCAGCTAAAGGGTTTCGCCGATCGAAACCCGACCATAGCGTGAGCTCGGCCATGAGGTCGCCGAGCCGAGTGCCAAAGTCACGATTCAAATAATGCTTCCAGCACCTTTTCTCAGCCAATGATGGAGGACGCACACTGTGCGCAACGTGATGACATAGGCAGCAGCCACCACCATCTTAGAGAAGGGCATTGAAGTGATTGGCTGGTTTTGTGTGGCGTCACAGTGGTTATAAAAGGCCGTGACCACCGACCGCCATCTTACTTAGGCCGATCTTAGAATAGGGCGAGGTGCTGCTGCTGATTCTGAATAAGGGAGAGCATTAGGCAGGGAAGAAGAAAAAAAAAATTGTTTCTGCTGATAGTGCTTTTCGCTGTACAGTTAGTGTACAGCTGCATTGCTGTGTGCACACTGCTGTTCAAACTGCTTTTTTCAAAGCACTCCAACTTTTATTTTGTTCTGTGAGTTACCAAGCGTTCATTTTTTCACACACCGTATAGCGGTGTACGCTCCTCACACACTACCGTGTGCTGGCTGGTATCACGGACAAATACAAGCTATCTGTGTGTGACTCTGGAAAAACAAGCCAAGGAGATTTTCCATTTTTCCAGACCTACACCTTATAGAGCTGTCCGCTTTTCAAACAGTTTCGTATATCTGCTGTTTGATTATGGTCAAAACTAGATAGAGACAGCGTGTGTCACTCCGTATCAAAATAGACGGAGATTGACAATTTTCCATACAGACACCGTATAGCGGTGTACGCTCCTCACAAACTACCGTGTACCGGCTGGTATCACGGACAAATACAAGCTGTGTGTGACTCTGGAAAACCAAGTTGAGGAGATTTTCCATTTTTCCAGACCTACACTATATAGAGATGTCCGCTTTTCAAACATTTTCGTATTTCTGATGTTTGATTATGGTCAAAACAGAGACAGCGTGTGTCACTCCGTATAAAAATAGACAGAGATTGACAATTTTCCATACAGACACAGTATAGAGCTGTCCGATTCTTAAACAGTATTGTATATCTGCCGTTTGCACTACAGTCACATCTATATAGAGTCAGCGTGTGTGTGTGTGTGACACTCCGTAAATACATATGCGGAGATTATTAGTTACACAAAAAACATATACAGCTGTACACTTCTGATACAGTTCTGTATATCTGCTTGTTGGATTATGGCCAAATACATACTGGGAGAGCGTCATTGACTAACAAAATATATAGGTAGATTTAATTTTTTTAATACACCTTACACAGCTGGACGCTCCTCATACAGTACCATCTCTCTGCTGGTATTTTTGGTATATTTTCACAAACATGAGGAAGTATTTTGGAAGAGGCCGCGGACGTGCAGCTAAGCAGGAGGCGTTGAGCCTGCGTCATCGTCTGGCCCAAGAAGGCCTGTAAGGTTCCCTTTTCTTGGAGTAGGAAAACCGCTTTTAAAGCCGGAGCATCAGGAACAGGTTTTGGCGTACATTGCCGAAACAGCCACCAGCTCTATTGCCTCCTCTGCTGAACGTTCGAAACCTGCAAGCATGTGTCATGATCCCAGTGTAGGTTTTGACCTGCACGTCAGGGGTTAATGTCTTGGGCTCAGTGCAGGCTTGACCTGCACGCTGGGGGTTAATTATTGTAGCCACTCTTTGGCTCAAGGAGGGCTTCTTATAGCCCTGGGAGACTCCAATCCCTGTCAGTTATACTTTTGCCTTAGGCCGAGTTGTGGTGTCCCCTGTGTGTCTGTGCCTTCTGATTGTCTTCTAGCTTGCTTATATGGTTCTGACCCGGTTCTGTCACCTGTTGTGAGTTTGTCTCTTGATTCTGTTCTGTTTATCTGCTTCTCTGGTTTCTGACTCATTGCCTATGTCCTGACTAGTCTCTGATTGCCCCTCTTGTACTTTGCTGTTATCTCCGTGTATGACTCAGTGCTTACGTTCTGACTACACTCTGCTTGTCCCTCTGGTACCGCGCTGCCCTCTCTGTGTATCCCCATATGTCTGATTTGAGGATCCCTGTAGTAGAATCCTGCACTTATCTCCAGCAGCAGGACGCTAAGCCTTGCCCCCTGCAGTCACATGATCGTAGGTCCTTCACTGCTTTCTACCTTCAGTGACACAGGTCCTGTGAGCCTGGAGCACGCATCATCACCACTGCTGCCTCGCTCCACAGGTATCTTTGGGCACAGGTTTGTACTCAGGACATGCATACTGGCTCAGTGAGCAAGTGCAGTACGGTATTCCTGACATTATAACTGACCGTGAACTTTTTTTTCTCTCACTTCTGCAGCATGGACCCAATGCATGCTTTATCTGAGCAGGTGAAATGCTTGACTCAGTCGCTGCGGAAGCTAAGTTTAGAACCCCAAACTCTGACCCAGTCCCAATGGCAGGTTGCGGACTTGGTTCAGGGGATGCTTTCCAATGGGTTTCAGCAGGTGGGGACTAGAGATGTCATTTTAGTCTCACCCGAATCTCCGGTTAAGTTACCAGATACGTTTGCTGGTAACAAAGATGAATTTAGAGAGTTTAAGGAGGGCTGTAAGCTCTTTTTCTCCTTGAGACCCCGCTCCTCTGGGGATGAGAAACAGAGGGTGGGGGTGATTATTTCCCTGCTTAGAGGGGCCCCGCAGGCCTGGGCATTTTCTCTTTCCTCTTCTGCCCCAGAAAGAATGACTGTGGATGCGTTTTTTGAAGCCTTAGGGCTTATTTACGATGAGCCCGATAGAGTGCATTTGGCTGAGGACAAGGTGATGCGTGCTGTCAGGGGAAGCACTCGGTCGAGTGTTTCTGTTCTGAATTTAGACGTTGGGCAGCTGAGATTTCTTGGAGTGATGCCTCCCTTCAGGGGTTGTTCCGTAGAGGCCTGTGTGAACGTCTGAAGGATGTCCTGGCACTTCACCTGACTCCCTGGAGGATGCCATGACCCAAGCGGTTCGTATGGATCGCAGACTGCGGGCAAGAGGGGTGATGCAACTTGAAACCTCTTTATTCCCCAGTGGAGGTGAGACCCGAACTCCTCCTGAGGCTATGGAGGTGAGCGCTGTCACCTGTGAGGAAAAGGAAAGAAGACTCCGCCAGGAGAAGCAGTTGTGCTTTTATTGTGGGGAATCTGGACATTGGAAGAAGGACTGCCCCTCCTGTCCGTCATCCTCCAAGGTGGCGGGAAAACGACTAGGTCTGGGAAGTAATCGAGGAGGCTACCCAGACCTTCAGGTACCTTTTTCCTCACTTGCAAAAATTGTGCTTCGGGTGGAACTGGATCTTGCTGATGGTCCTGTTCAGACTACCGCCTTTGTTGACTGTGGCTCTGCTGTTAACCTGGTTGATGCCCAGATTATAGTTCTTAATAAGATAGGGACAGTCAGGCTTCAGGACCCTGTTAAACTTGTGGCAATTAACTCGTCCTCTCTTACCCGGGACGGTATCTGTTTCAGGTCTGAACTTTTTTCTCTGAAAGTGGATCCCAATTATGTGGAAGAATTAACTTGTCTTGTGTTAGATAACTTGCCTGCAGGATTGGTACTGAGGATGCCTTGGCTACAGTGCCATAATCCTACCATTGATTGGGTGACAGGGAAGATCACTCAATGGGGATGCAAAGATAAATATTGTAATCTGGGGCCTCTTGTTAACGCTGTTAAAACTGTATCTATGTTGTCTGTTGGTCTGGAAGGTATTCCTGAGTACCTGAAGGATTTTGAAGACGTATTTTCCGAAAGCGAGGCTGAGGCGCTGCCACCACATAGACCCTACGATTGTGCCATTGATTTAGTACCCGGAGCCAAGTTACCTAAGGCTCAATTGTTCAATTTGTCCGGGCCTGAGCGCCAAGCCATGAAGGAGTACATAGCTGAGAGTCTCCGCAAAGGGCATATCAGGCCCTCTGTGTCACCCGTGGCAGCAGGATTCTTCTTTGTGAAGAAGAAAGATGGTGGTTTGCGGCAGTGCCTCGACTTTCAGGAACTTAACAAGATAACGGTTAGGAACACTTATCCACTTCCCCTCATCCAAGACTTATGTTACCAGCTATCTGGGGCCCAATGGTTCTCCAAATTAGATCTTCGGGGGGCCTACAACCTGATAAGGGTTCGGGAAGGGGACGAGTGGAAAACTGCGTTCCTCACATCAGAGCGACTCTTTGAAAACCTGGTTATGTCGTTTGGGTTAACTAATGCCCCCCGCTATTTTCCAAAACTTTATCAATGTTGTGTTTTCTGACCTGATAGGCCGTTTTGTTGTCATTTATTTGGATGACATTTTGGTGTATTCCCCGGACAGTCAGTCTCACTTGCAACATCTACAGACAGTTCTCCAGATACTCAGGGAGAACCACTTGGTTGCTAAATTGGAAAAATGTTCGTTTTTCGTACAGGAACTGTCTTTTTTGGGGCTGATTGTATCTTGTGAGGGGTTTCGTATGGACCCTAAGAAGGTGCTGGTGATCACAGACTGGGTTCAGCTTCGTGATCTCAAGGGGCTCCAGCGTTTCTTGGGATTTGGGAACTATTACCGGAGATTCATTAAAGGTTTCTCTCAAGTGGTTAAACCACTCATGGATCTTGTAAAAAATTGGTCAGAACTCGCTAAGGAGTCCTTCTCAGCTCTTAAGAAATGTTTCATGCCTGCCCCGGTGTTGGTTCAGCCAGACTCGTCCAAACCATTTATTGTGGAGGTGGATGCTTCTGAAGTAAGGGTGGGGGCAGTATTGTCCCAGGGTCTGGTCACCCTTACTAATCTCAAACCCTGTGCCTTATTCTCCAAGAAGTTCTCAACTGCCAAGAGAAACTATGATGTAGGCAATAGAGAACTTCTTGCGGTCAGGCTGGCATTCAAAGAATGGAGGCACTTTTTGGAAGGGGCGGCTCACCCGATCACGGTTATCACTGATCACAAAAATTTGGCATACCTTGAATCTGCTAAGAGGCTTACTCCTAGACAAGCCCGCTGGTCACTTTTTTTTCACGCTTTCAATTCTCAATTACTTTTCGACCAGGGTCCAAGAATGTTAAAGCGGATGCGCTGTCCAGAAGTTTTGACCCGGTGTCTCCCCCCAAGCCACCGTCCTCCATTCTTCGCTCAGGGGTGGTAGTGACGGGGGTCTCATCAGAATTGGAACAAGAAATTATGAGGGCCCAGTCTCTAGCTCCAGCGGCCAGGCCAGGAGATAAATTGTTTGTTCCAGATTTATTGCGGCCTAGACTTCTGCAGGAGTTTCATGAGTCTAGGCTGAGTGTTCATCCCGGTATCACGGCCACTAGAGAGACAGTAGTCAGGCTTTTTTGGTGGCCTTCACTTGGGTCCGATGTCAAGAAATTCATTTCTGCTTGTGAAGTTTGTGCCCGTTCCAAAAGCTCGCATAACCGGCCAGCTGGGGAACTCATACCGTTACCGGTTCCTGATAGGCCATGGACTCATCTCTCCATGGACTTTATTACCGGTCTTCCACCATCCAGGGGCAATACCGTGATCTGGGTGGTGGTGGACAGGTTTTCGAAACAAGCCCATTTCATTCCCTTGGCAGCAATACCCTCAGCAGCAACATTGTCAAGGTTGTTTGTGCTGCATGTGGTCCGATTGCATGGGGTACCCCTGAATGTTGTGTCTGACAGAGGTGCGCAGTTTGTGGCCAAATTTTGGAGGGCATTCTGTAAGAAATTGGGCATCTCACTCTCCTTCTCCTCAGCATATCACCCGGAGCGTAATGGTCAGAGGGAACACACCAATCAATCCCTGGAACAGATTCTCAGGTGTCTGACCTCCACCAGACAGGAGGATTGGTGTGATGCGTTACAGTTGGTGGAGTTTGCTTTTAACAACCGGGTGAATCAATCCACCAACATGTCCCCATTCCTGGTCAATTATGGGTTTAATCCTCATTTTGGGGAGTTTTCACGGGTGGATTCTGGTTGTCCAGGGGTGGAGGGATCCGTTCAACGGTTAAAAAACCTCTGGACTGAAGTTCGGCGTAATATCTCTCGGGCCCAGGGGAGGTATAAATATTTTGCTGACAAAAAGAGAGCCTCGGGACACATGTTTCAGGTAGGTGAGAAGGTTTGGCTTTCCACACGTAACATCAACTTGAAGGTACCATCAGCTAAATTGGGACCAAAGTTCATTGGTCCGTATGAGATTGTGGAAATAGTCAACCCAGTGGCATATAGGCTGCGTCTACCTGCCTCCTTAAAAATATCCAATGTGTTACATAAATCGCTGTTGAAACCCATGGGGTCTGTCAAGGAGGACTCCGAGCTTGTTGTTCCTCCAGTGTTGGTGGAGGGTCACTTGGAGTATGAGGTCGGACATATTGTGGACTCTCGGCGGTTGTGCCGCTCCTTGCAGTACCTGGTCCACTGGAAGGGATATGGACCGGAGGATCGCTCATGGGTTCCTGCTCACTCTGTACATGAAGACTGCCTGGTTTGGGATTTCCATGCCAAATACCCAGGGAAGCCTGGGGGTCCAGAGGCCCCCCTGTTGAGAGGGGGGTACTGTCATCATCCCAGTGCAGGTTTGGACCTGCACATCAGGGGTTAATGTCTTGGGCTCAGTGCAGGCTTGACCTGCACGCCGGGGGTTAATTATTGTAGCCACTCTTTGGCTCAAGGAGGGCTTCTTATAGCCCTGGGAGACTCCAATCCCTGTCAGTTATACTTTTGCCTTTGGCCGAGTGTGATGTCCCCTGTGTGCCTGTGCCTTCTGATTGTCTTCTAGCTTGCTTATATGGTTCTGACCCGGTTCTGTCCCCTGTTGTGAGTTTGTCTCTTGATTCTATACTGTTTATCTGTTTCTCTGGTTTCTGACTCATTGCCTATGTCCTGACTAGTCTCTGATTGCCCCTCTTGTACTTTGCTGCTATCTCCGTGTATGACGCATTGCTTACGTTCTGACTATTCTCTGCTTGTCCCTCTGGTACCGCGCTGCCCTCTCTGTGTATGACCCCCGTTTGTCTGATTTGAGGATCCCTGTAGTAGAATCCTGCACTTATCTCCAGCAACAGGATGCTAAGCCCCGCCCCCTGCAGTCACATGATCGTAGGTCCTTCACTGCTTTCTACCTTCAGAGACACAGGTCCTGTGAGCCTGGAGCACACATTGTCACCACTGCTGCCCCGCTCCACAGGTATCTTTGGGCACAGGTTTGTACTCAGGACATGCGCACTGGCTCAGTGAGCAAGTCCAGTGCGGTGTTCCTGACAGCATGGAGTCGTCAGTGGAGGGTTCTGATCAGGAAAAACACCTTTCCTTGTGTCCTTCACCCCCACCAAAAGTTAAGGATGCGGCAGCCCACACTTCAGATAACTCTATGGAGCTCTTTTCACATACCATGCTGGGTTATCCAGTCAAATCCTGAATTCCCCAGTCCAAGATGAATCTGACATGGAGTGCACTGATGCACAGCCACTGCTAGATGATTTTGCTAGTACATTGACCCAGAGCACTGCATTGCCCTCGCAGTCTACTGAGCCAGAATCTGACCCTGATGAAACTCAGGTGCCCCTTCCCACATATTATACCACCTTACATGGTGACACAGAGGAAGGTCAAGAGGAAGGTGCAGATGACTTTGAAGAGGAGGTGATGGATGACCCAGTTCTTGACCCGTATTGGCATCCATTGGGGGAGGAGGGTGGCGCTGGCAATAGTTCAGATAAGGAGAAGGATCCGCAGCATTGACATCGCAGCAGCGGTTATCTGGCAGGCCCATAGCTGTCCAAAAATGTGGAACAAAAACTAAAAGAGTTGCAGGACAGCTTGGCCACACGGTCAACTTAGCACAGCGTGCAGGGCCAGAAAATATATACCATAGTAGGAAGAGTGCAGTGTGGCACTTCTTTGTCCAAAATCTTACTGATGAGGCAAAGGTTACCTGTAAGAAGTGCGGAAGGACCTTTAGCCGAGGTAAACAACTCAGAAGTTTGAATACCAGTTGCATGCTTAGACATTTAATCAACATGCACTTGCAAGCGTGGACGAACTACAAAACCTCAGGTAGCACATGTGCACCTGCTCCAACTGAAGGTAGCCAGCAACGCTCCATCGCTTGCCCCACTGTAAGACCAGCGCCACCGTTAAGCACACCACCAGCACTAAATGTTGAAGTGTCATCGCAAGGCCAAAGCACTCAGGGAATCACAATGGTTTTGCAACACAACACTGAATCTAGGCCATCACCACCAATACCATCACCAACCCCCTCTCACTCCATCCGGTCCACTGCTACTTCCCCCATATGCAGCTCTCCAGTCCAGCTCAGACATTCTGAGTAGGACAAGAAAGTACTCATCCTCTCATCCGCGTAAACTGTGTTTGAACGCCTACATTGCCAAACTAATCTCATTAGAGATGATGCCGTACCGTTTGGTTGAAAGCGAAGCTTTCCGCGAGCTCATGGCCTACGCAGTCCCACGCTGTGACCTAACCAGTCAGCACTTCTTTTCTCGAAAAGCCATCCCAGCCCTCCACCTGCATGTGAAAGACCGCATTGTCCATGCACTCAAGCAATCAGTGAGTGGAAAGGTGCACCTCACAACAGATGCATGGTCCAGTAGGCATGGCCATGGCCGTTACGTGTCTATCATTGCGCACTGGGATAATGTGGTGGATGCTGGCTCCACAGGGGACAGGGGTGGTGGAACAGGGCTGCCTAGCCCACGGTATAGGAAACAGTTGGCTGTAGGCTTTCGACCCTCCTCCTCCATAAGCGAAAGCTCGTCCACAGAGCGCAGTCGTATGAGCACTCCATCAGCAGCTGGCAGTGTTGCACACGAGGTGTCCCACTATCAAACAGCTATTGGTAAGCGTCAGCAGGCTGTGTTAAAGATGATGTCTTTGGGCGACAACAGACACACCGCGGAGGTTCTGGCCGACTACTTGCAGCGACAAACTGAGCCATGGCTGGGCACGCTACATCTTGATCCAGGCAAGGTAGTCAGTGATAACCGCCATAATTTTGCGGCAGCCATAGCCCGTGCAAAACTCACACACATACCTTGCCTGGCTCACACTTTGAACCTGGTGGTGCAGTTCCTCCTTAATAATTATCCAGAGTTAACATCCCTGCTCCATAAGGTGCGAAGACTGTGCTTGCACATCCGTCGCTCAAACGTCAACTCCACTCGTATGCAGAAGCTGCAGCGATTGCTCCACCTCCTCAAGCACCGCCTAATCATAGACGTTGCAACAAGGTGGAACTCCACCCTGCACATGGTTGAGAGGCTGTGCGGACAGAGGCAGGCTGTAATACATTTGTTGGAGGATAAATACTGAGAAAGATAAATTTCAGCTCACCTCTTATAAGTTCATGGGAACTGTTGGAAGGCTCTGAGCATGGACACGCCTCTGCCAGAACGTATGGTAAATCCAAGAAAAGAAAGGATGGTCCAGCTCCAGAAATTAAAATCCAGGATTTTTATTGAATCATATTTAAAATAAATTCATGGCTGCTTATGAGTCTAAGAGCACTTGTGCTCGAAACGCGTACAGAGACCTGGAGAATATCCCCATGCGGTAATTTTGTTGGCGTCACTTGATCATAAGCAGCCATGAATTTATTTTAAATATGATTCAATAAAAATCCTGGATTTTAATTTCTGGAGCTGGACCTTCCTTTCTTTTCTTGGATTTGTTGGAGGATACATGGGGAGGCAGTTTGAGGGAAGACATGGAATTGTCAGGTGTGCAGTGGTCAAAGCTGAAAGACCTCTGTAAAGTCCTTCTGTGTTTTGAGGAATGCACATGGCTGGTAAACGCAGACGACGCCATCATAAGCATGAGCATCCCACTTATGCGTCTGCTCATGCAAAGTTTGACGTACATTAAGGATCTGGCGTCTGCAGCAGAGGAGGAACAGGAGGAGGAGGAGGGAAGTCATTGTCTGGTCAGGGAACTGTCCTGGACGAGGTGGAGGAAGAAGAGGAAGAGGAGGAGGAGGGGGATGATTATTTTGGGCAGGAGGATGCTTCTCAGGGGGCAAGAGAAAATGTTGGCGTTCCAAGGTCAGGTACAGTGTTTGTGTGTGACTGTAGGGATGTGGATTTGCCAGAAAGTGCTCCTCCACCCAGCAGTGGCAGTGCATTATTGACATCTGGAACATTGGCCCACATGTGCGATTATGCCTTCTGGATCCTAAAAAGGGACCCCGGCATTGCCAAAATGATGAAGGATGAAGACTACTGGCTGGCCAGCATCCTCAATCCACGCTACAAAGGCAAATTACACAACATCATGCCACAGGAGAACCTAGAGATATTTGCTAACAAACAAGCAACTCTGGTAAACCGTTTGTTTGAGGCTTTTCCAGCACACAGCAGCAGTGCTGGTTCTCCCACGAGCCGTAGTGGGCACAATGGAAGAGGTGTTCGTGGTGCACACAGCCGAAGTGGCGTTGGAGACAGGGGTTTAATGACCATGTTGTGGAATGATTTCTCAAGTACCGCTCACACGACTGCTAATACTGCATTGAATACAAGTGACAGGAGACAGCAGTTGTCAACTATGGTTACAAACTACTTCTCCTCCCATATTGATGTTCTCCCTCACAGGTCATTCCCCTTTGACTATTGGGCCTCTAAACTGGACACCTGGCCTGAATTGGCACACTATGCCTTACAGGAGCTCGCTTGCCCTCCTGCTAGTGTGTTATCTGAAAGAGTCTTCAGTGCTGCTGGATCAATTCTGACAGAAAAAAGACCCATCTGTCGACCCAAAATGTTGATGATCTTACCTTCATTAAAATGAACCATGCATGGGTTTCAAAGGATTTTGTCCCACCTTGCCCTGATAACACATAGGTTGCCAGAAAACTGCCTCGCTTTTGTCCTCCTCTTCCTCGGACTTGCCCAATTCCGCCATTTGCAGCAGCTGAATGTCCTGCCTACACATCAACATATGCCATTTTTTAAACCTCTCTAACTGGGCTGCTCACCCCCCCCAAGGGCTGGGGTCAACACCTGGCGCACCCGGGCAAGTGCCGTTACTCTGAACAGGTGGATGGGCCCACTGATGGCCGACGGCTCTGGCACAGGGCCCCTCATAGTACAATACAGTGTCTCTGATGGTGGGGGGGCCCAATCGCCGTCAGACACCAGCATACTATGAAGGGCCCTGTGCCAGTACCGTCACCCACGAGTATGCCTCCCTGCTTGGTCATGGCTACAGCACTTGCAAGTTGCAATACTTACCTCTCCCTGCTCCACCGCTGTGTAATCTGGCCAGTTAAATCCTTCACAGGGACGGCTACTAGAAATTTGGTGTATTGATCAATGATGGCTAAGATGTAGCTATGTCCTGTCCTGCTGGCCTCTACCTTCAGATGATCAATGGCTACCATTTGTAATGGACATCAACTTACAAGTGGATGCAGTGGTGCTTTATGATCACCTTTCACAATTGTGATAGTCACAGACATGTGACATTCCTGCCACGATTTTTCAATGTCTCCTCTCATGCCAATCCAATAGAATCGCCTACGGCCTGTGGCTTCTGTCTTTTGCACTCCAAAATGACCAGACACATCATGATAGGCAGTGAGGACCATGTCTACATCTCTCCCTGTGATCACAATTTGATGGAGACGAGTAACGGTGATGTGATCCCCGCTACTGCGATAAAGCAATCCTTTCTTCACAAAGAACAGTTTTCGCTGTCTCCACAGACACAGTAATTGAGGGTCTGCATCGTCTCTGCAACATCCACCGGGAGGTTTTCCCGCGATGAGTAATTCCCAAATGTCTGCTAACACTCGACTTTCCATCTGTACTTGTATCCATGTAGTTTACAGTTGCGGAGAGTCTGGACTGGCTTACTGACATTGAAATATATACGAAGATTTAAAAGTACCACAACACTATATACTGTTGTACGCTTCGAATACCTTTCCCTTTTTCAAATTTTTAAATTCTGGTGTAATACATAGTGAGCCTGTGAGTGTCTGTGTTTGACTCCGGAAGTATAGATGGAAATTTACAATTACTCCTTGACTGGATACACCTGGTATATGCTGATACAGTACCTTTGTTCAAAATTTTTTATTATGGTATCATCCATAGTGAGTGAGCGTGTGTGGTTTACTCCTTCTATATATACGGTGAATCAGAGATACCAATTTTTACCCTATACTCGATACAGCTTGCATCTTGTTATACAGTATCTTTGTTCTACATTTAGTATTACGGTCAAATCCATACTGAGTAAGTGTCTGAGAGTGACTATGGGACTATCTATATGGAGATTTCAATTGTACCCTATAATATATATACTTGCTATCTTGTTATCCAGTACCTTTTTTGCAACGTTTTTTATTATGGTCAAACCCAGACTGAGTGAGCGTCTGAGGGTGACTCCGGAAATATATACCGAGATTTCAAATTTGGCCAACACTGTATACAGCTGTATGCTTCTGATACCGTAACCTTTTTTGCTATTTAGATTCTGGTGTAATCCATAATGAGCCTGTGAACGTCTGTCTGTTACTCCGGAAATATATTTGGAGCTTTAAGATTACCCCAACACTGTATACAGCTGTACGCTTGTGTTACATTACCCATTTACAGCTTTTCATATTCTTGTGTAATCCATACTGGGCCTGAGAGCGTTTGTGTCTGTCTCCTGAAATATATACGGAGATTCATAATGTTGACACTATACTATATATACCTTGTATCTGGTGATACTGTACCCTTTTTATACTTTTTATTTTATTGTGTAATTCATACTGAGCCTGTGAGCGTCTGTGTATGACTCATGAAATATATACAGAGATTTACTGTTATCCCTAGACTGTATAGAGCTTTATGCTTCTGATACAGTACCATATATCTGCTGGTATTTTGGGTCCATTTTCCAAAACATGAGTAAGTATGGTGGAAGAGGACATGGACGTGGGCATGGGGGGCCACCTGGTACTGATGTTGGTGGTGGTGCATCTGCTGGTAGTGCCAAAAACACAATAGCAGCTAAGGCAGGAGGTGTTGAGCCTGCGTCATGGTGTAGCTCCGGAAGGCCTGTAAGGCTCCCTTTTCTGGGAGTAGGTAGACTGCTTTTAAAGTCGGAGCATCAGGAACTGTTTTTGGCTTACATTGCTGAAACAGCCTCCAGCTCTATCGCCTCCTCTTCTGAAGTTTAAAAAAATGCAAGCACTGAGTCGTCAGTGTAGGCTTCTGGTCAGGAGCAACCCCTTTCCTTGTGTCCTTCACTCACACCAAAAGTGAAGGATACGGCAACCCACACTTTAGATTACTCCATGGATCTCTTTTCACATACCATGCCTGGGTTAATTAAAAATGAGGCCTATCATATACTGGAGCATTCCAAATGGGGCAGATCAGACAATGGAGCAGCATTTACGGGGCTCATTATACACTGGAGCATTAGAAATGGGGCCCATTATATATGGAGCATTATTAGGGCCCATCATGCACTGGAGCATCATCCATGAGGCCCATCATATACTGGAGCATTCCAGATTGGGGACATCAGACACTGGAGCAGCATTTACGGGGCCCATTATACACTGGAGCATTAGAAATGGAGCCCATTATATATGGAGCATTACTAGGGCCCATCATACACTGGAGCATCATCCATGAGGCCCATCATATACTGGAGCATTCCAAATGGGGGACATCAGACACTGGAGCAGCATTTACGGGGCTCATTATACACTGGAGCCTTTGAAATGAAGCCCATTATACACTGAGCATTATTAGGGCCCATCATACACTGGAGCATCATCCATGAGGCCCATCATATACTGGAGCATTCCAAAGGGGGGACATCAGACACTGGAGCAACATTTACGGGGCTCATTATACACTGGAGCCTTTGAAATGGAGCCCATTATATATGGAGCATTATTAGGGCCCATCATACACTGGAGCATCATCCATGAGGCCCATCAAATACTGGAGCATTCCAAATGGGGCAGATCAGACACTGGAGCAGCATCTATGGGGCACATTATCCACTGGAGCATTAGAAATGGGGCCCATTATATATGGCGCATAATTTGGGCCCATAACACACTCGAGCATCGTCCATAGGGACCATCATATACGTTAGCATTATGTGGAGCTCTTCATATACTGTATGGAACATTATATGTGAACAATTATTCTGTATGGAGAAATAAATGGGGCTCATTATTCTGCATGGAGCACAATGTGGTGGCCATAATACTGTATGGAGTAATATACTGTCCTTTTTTTGAGCTATTGTACAATTTAAAATAGATCAGTCATGTCATGTAAGCAGTGAAGTATTTGTCATTGTACTATACCTATATTTCTGTGCCGTATCGGAGCATCATGAGCTGTAACAAAAAAAGAAAGAAGCCAGCGCTGCTTGTGGTTAGAGCGCATAACATGAGGTGCATATGCACATATTAACATCTAACTGTATTCAAAATGAGACATTTGGCAAAATATTGATCAATAAATTGAGCCACCCCGCCGCGCCAAGGCAATCTCATGTGGGGGGTCCTACTCTACATTTTTATTATTCACTGTGCCATTACAGCCTCCTAAATATTTTAAAAGCAAGACCATATCAAATGCAATCCGTACCTGAAGAATATCTGCATCACTCCTGTGCAGCCAGATGAAGCAAGTGCAGATAAAGGCCAACCAGGTCTGAACATAGACATCTCAGGTTTGACCTCCACACATTGCCTGACCAGCAAACACAGATGAAGGGCGATGCAGGCTCAGACACAGGTGCACAAATTAAATAAAGCCTGGGGCAGGGCGGGGCTGCTGTGTGTGCACAGCAGCCTAGATCCATCACAATGAACACAGCAAAAATGGCAAACATAACCCAGCGCGCACGGCAACAGTGGTGGTCAACCACAAACCAATATGCAACAAAAAAAGAGAGAGAAGCCAGCGCTGCTTGTGGTTAGAACGCATAACATGAGGTGCATATGCACATATTAACATCTAACTGTATTCAAAATGAGACATTTGGCAAAATATTGATCAATAAATTGAGCCACCCAGCCGCGCCAAGGCAATCTCATGTGGGGGGTCCTACTCTACATTTTTAATATTCACTGTGCCATTACGACCTCCTAAATGTTTTAAAAGCAAGACCATATCAAATGCAATCCGTACCTGAAGCATATCTGCATCACTCCCGTGCAGCCAGATGAAGCAAGTGCAGATAAAGGCCAACCAGGTCTGAACATAGACATCTCAGGTTTGACCTCCACACATTGCCTGACCAGCAATGTGTTCTAACCACAAGCAGCGCTGGCTTCTCTTTTTTTGTTGCATATTAGTTTGTGGCTGACCACCACTGTTGCCATGCGCGCTGGGTTACGTTCGCCATTTTTGCTGTGTTCATTGTGATGGATCTAGGCTGCTGTGCACACACACAGCAGCCCCGCCCTGTCCCAGGCTTTGTTTAATTTGTGCATCTGTGTCTGAGCCTGCATCGCCCTTCATCTGTGTTTGCTGGTCAGGCAATGTGTGGAGGTCAAACCTGAGATGTCTATGTTCAGACTTGGTTGGCCTTTATCTGCACTTGCTTCATCTGGCAGCACGGGAGTGATGCAGATATGCCTCAGGTACGGATTGCAATTGATATGGTCTTGCTTTTTAAATATCTAGGAGGCCGTAATGGCACAGTGAATAATAAAAATGTAGAGTAGGACCCCCCACATGAGATTGCCTTGGCGCGGCGGGGTGGCTCAATTTATTGATCAATATTTTGCCAAATGTCTCATTTTGAATACAGTTAGAGGTCAATATGTGCATATGCACCTCATGTTATGCGTTCTAACCACAAGCAGCGCTGACTTCTCTTTTTTTGTTGCATCATGAGTTGTGGCATGTGTTAAAGGGGCGCACTGACACTCTTTCGCCCAGGGCACATGAAAACCTGGAGCCAGCCCTACCCCCCCCCGCAACTTTAGCCAAATAACCCCCAGTTTTCAATGCGTAACTATTATTATGAAGTAAATTAAGGTTGAGAAGCTGCAGTAATAAGAATTGATGTTTTTGGCATTGAAATGGGCACTGTAGATGTGTTTACTGTCTTCCACTCCCTTGCCGACTTTGCTTCCCCATTGACTTGCACTGGTTTTCGTGTTTCAGTTGGCCTCCGAATTTTCCTTATAGTTGGCCAATTTCGTTCGATCCGACTTTTGCGAAAGTCGGGTTTCATGAAACCTGACTCGACCCTAAAAAAGGCAAAGTCACTCATCTCTGATCATTAGTCATTTAGGACAACATTGGATCATTCAGAGATCGACAATGAACTTCTGGAGTGAGTTTGCTGCACTGAAAGTAAAGGGGCCGAATAATATTGCACGCCCCACTTTTCAGTTTTTGAATTTCCACAAAAATTTAAAATAACCTATAAATTTCATTCAACTACTTGTTGTTGATTCTTCACCAAAAATTTACATTTGGTATCTTTATGTTTGAAGCATAATATGTGGGAAAAGGTTGAAAAGTTCCAGAGGGCCAAATACTTTTGCAAGGCACTGTATCTCTATCTATCCCCCATTCCCTCAAGATGGCTGGACCACCATTGTAAATACACACCTGTACTTTGTATCTCCCCCACCTCATTGTAGATTGTAAGCTCTCACGAGCATTGTCATCTTATTTTGCTTTAATTATTGTATTGTTAACCTTGTTACTTATGACTTATGTTTGAAACTGTTAAACTGTAAAGCGCTGTGGAACATGTTGGTGCTATATAAATAAAAATTATTATTACTATTATTCATCTTCAGTATATTACCAGCTGTGGCTGAAATAAGACAAGCTGACATTCAAAAGGGATGCAAATGACTGCTTTATTCTTTACAAAATCGACATTATTATTTATAATTAGTACTGAAGAAAAAACATATCAAATACGCTATGCCAAAGTAGACTGAGCTAACATATTCCAGGGCCGTTGCGGCTTGTAGAGCCAACTTCAGCAGTTAAAACAATCAAGAGCTAATCATTTATTTACAGTACACATTTATTCTACCAAATCTGGAGCCAAAACCAGAGTCTGACATCTATTATAATATGGCAGCCTGCCCAAGAAAGGTCCTGATCCGAGACACTAATAAAATGTTCAGCTTTATGCATAGACAAGCCACTATTCATTTATATTTTCACTCATGATATGCTATGTGTGCTAGCACTAGGCAGTAGTAAGGAATGTATCTTTACAGTAATATTATATATACACAGTACTGTTCAAAATTTGTAGGCAGGTATGGAAAAAATGTTGCAAAGCAGGAATGCTTTTACGAATAAAAATGTTAATAGTTTATTTTATCAATTAGAAAAATGTAAAGTGAATGAAGAAATAAGAAGCCTAAATCAAATCATTTTATGGTGTGACCCACCCATTACCTTCAAAACAGCATTGATTCTTATAGGTATACTTGCACACAGTTTTTGAAAGAACTGGTAGTTTGCTTCAAATACCTTGGATAACTAACTACAGATACTCTGTGGATGTAAAATTGCACAAATAATTTGGTATCAACCCAATCATGTTCTGTGAGGGAGCCATAGCATGAGTATCACAGTGCTTGTTACTCGGCGAGCAATGGGCGGTGCTCGAGTTCAAGTTCGAATCCCCGTCCTGCATCTTTAGTGCCTTTTACATAGCCAATAAGCGGGGATTGCCTGTGAGTCACTGTATTGCCATAGGCATCTTAGTTGTTGCATTGCTGGGATTGGCTGGCCATTTGATATCATCAGGGATTATAAAAGGACAGGTGCCGCGTGGCTCGACACAGTATAATGAATCAGAGGCCTATAGTGTTGACACTGGTGCTGAAGCTGACACATCATACTAACAGCCCTTCTAAGGGCTAATTGTTTGCTTTGCTGTATGAATCACATACAATCTGCATTTAGCCTAGCAAGAGAGAGTTGCCGGAGCACGAAGAGTGACAGAATCCAGGGATTAGGCCTGTGCAGTCCATTGGCAAATGTATAACTGCAGCCTTTTTTTGCGCTAGCTGAAAAAATTGAATATATTTTGATCCATCAAGTGCTTTGAGGTCCTTTCTTGTGTTATATAACACACCCAAAAATCGTAGAAAAATTTTCATGGGTTACGTTTCTCAGCCATACTCTATTCTGTAGTGTGATCTCTAAAACTGTGAAAAAGCATTTTAAAACTTTGTAAGCTTCCATTTCTCAGCCATACAACTTTACAACATCTGAGAAGATTTCTATGATCACTAAAATTGAAAAAAAGCTTTTAAAAATTCTGTAAGCTTCTTTTTCTCAGCCATACAGTGTTACATGGTCTTAGAATATTTATGTGATTTCTAAAACTGAGTAAAAGCTTTTAAAAATCTTGTTGGCTTACATTTTCAGCCATACAGTGTTACATTGTTTGGGAACATTTCTATAATCTCTAAAACTGAAAAAAAAAGTTTTTAATGTATGGTGCTTGGCACATATGGCTGACTTTATGTAATGCTGCCTTTCCTGTGACCCTCGCATTACATTTGTCTTGGCCAAAAAAAGAGTACTGGTTGTTCACCCTGCTAAACACAGGCTACAAAGAGAACTTTTCATAGCTTCTTCCTGAGGTAGAGAGGTAGAGAGGTTTTCTAAAATGGTGCTATACAAGAAGTCCATTGTGGAAAATATATGTTAAAAAATCCCATCAGACAATGTTATCAGCAGGGGGAAATTTTCCTTGCCCAATCAAGGAAGAGAGGCCAAGGACACACATTGCAGAGGCAGGGGTGCACTGACAAATGCATTGTGCCAATTTCATGACACTAGCCCAGTGCCCAGGGCCTTGTGACAGGGTATTTTTGACAAAGGAGTGACATTTTTTTTAAAAGATGGTCAAGCAATACCTGGCGAACCAAACTAGTGTTCTCCTTAATTCCTCCACGACTTTCAACTATTGTGTCTGAAAGCTGGACACCTGGCATGAGCTGTGCATCTATGCTTTGGCGGTGTTGTGCTGTCCTGCTGCTAGCATCTTGTCTGAGCGGGATTTTAGTGCCGCTGGGGGGTCATATCAAACAGGTGCTTTTGCCCAATAACAGAGAATGCAGACAGGCTCACATTCAAAGCCTGGATTAGCCCACACTTTTTCATGTCAGCAGATGACAGCAGCACATAAAGTGTTTGTAATATTCAATATTTTAATGAGGTCCACCAGTTGATACCTTTCAGGGGTCTATGGGTGATCCTTCTCATAATTTCTGTATGGTTTTGCACTTTCTGCAAAACCTTTATGACTGTATAAGTACATCAACTACACTTTCAAAATATTTTGTTAACATATTTTTATGGATTCAATGACTCATCCATACAGTTTAACACGGTTATTGTTGCATTATGGTGCTATGCAAAACTTACAAAAAAGCATAGAAAAATATTTCAGGATTAGATTACTCATCCATAGAGTATTACATGCTTTCTGTTACATTTTGGTAGTATATAACAGTACAAAAAAGCGTTTGAAAATTTTGCTTCTTTGTTCACATTTCTTACCAACACACTTTTCTGTTTTCTGGGGTACATTTTTGTGATATATAAGACTCAAAAAAAGTTTAAAAATTTTCCTGTGTTAAATTTCACAGCTGTACAGTATTATGGGTTTTGGGGTACATTTCTTTGGTATACAAGCCGCAAAATTTTTATAGTTATTATATTGATCACCCATAGCCTTTTCCATGGTCTGGAATGCATTTCCTTGGTATATAACCCTCAAAAAATGTTCAAAATTTATTGGTATTATATTGCTCATCCATAGGGTATTACATCTTCTTGGGTACATTTTGTGGCTATATAAGCCTCGAAAAACTTGTTTAAAAATTTATCAGTGTTGTGTTACTCATACATAAACGTTTACATATTCTTGTGTAGATTTCAGCGGTATATAAGCCTCAAAAAACTTGTTCCAAATTTTATCGGTTTTATATCGCTTCTCACCAATAGACTATAACGTGGTCTGGAGCACTTTCCGTTGGTATTTAACCCTTAAAAAACTTGTTTAAAAATGTATGTCTTTTATATTGATCATCCATATGGTATTACATCTTCTTGGGTACATTTCGTAGGTATATAACCATCAAAAAAATTCTTAAAAATTGAATGTTGTGTGCAATCCTTGCAGATTTGGTTTTTGTTTTTTGTTGCATTTTTTCTGTGCGGATTTTTGACAAAACCTGTAGCAAAATCTGATGCCAGCAAAGTGAATGAGAAACCTGAAGTGTCATGCACACATTGAGTATTTTTGACTTGCAAATTTGGTGCAGAAAATAATCTGCAGCATGTCAATTCTCCCTGTTTTTTTGGCCTGCGGTTTTTAACCATTGCTGTCACTTAAAAATGAACCAAAAATGCAGCAAAAATGAGTGTTTTTGTTGTTGCGTTTTTATTCGAAGTATCCATGACAGCACCACCGAGAGAGGGGATCTGCCCTTCAGGAACAGGAAACCTACAGATACATAAGGGCGGTACCTCTCCCACGCATTAGTTGGTTTCCTGTTCCTGGAGGACAGGATCCCTATAAATGAAGATTCTTTAGGATCCCAGGCCGGCCGGTCGACCCAGGTACCTGGGAGTCTCCTAGCTCGACTGGTGCGTGGCCCCTTGAAGCGCCACGGTGGGCCCGGGGAGGATTCCACGGCAGTGTGCAGTGCAGGTGGAGCGGTGTCTGGAGGATCTCCGTCTCCTAGGAGCCAGCGCCGGAGGTAAGTATCCCCCGTCCGTCTCCTTCTCCAGTCCCCTGGTGTCGGCATCTCTATGGCTCCCACAGCACATCCCTGCGGCCTTCCTGGGAGACACGGATATGACGCGGCGGGAGGGCGGGACTTGGGGCGCAAAAACCAGAAGTCGGATGCCTGCCGGCTTTTTTCTTTACAATACTGTCATGGATTTTTTATTGATTAGGTAGATATACCCTTGTGCATGCTGTGGCCTGTCCTAATTAGACAGAGTCTTATTGAGCACTCAAAGAAGGAAAGACGCCACACCTGCTTAGCAGCAATCCATTCCAGCAGAACTCTGGAAGTTTATTGAATATACTTGGTTTTATTAGTTTGTACAAAGAGTGGTTACTCATTAATATAAAGGCTGAACTTCTTACCTAATTGGTCAGTTTAAATACATGAACATATATGAGTGTCCGACCTGAGGTGACTTAAGAAACAGATGATTTACTGCCCCTTGTCTAACAATGTCAGCAAGACTCCAATATCGGCTTGGACCATCTGGCCTAACTTCCTCTTCTGTATGTCTGGGACAAATGTCACAAGACAATGCTATCATGAGATAACATCAGCTCCCCAGACTGGCTCATGGGGGGGTAGCAGGTAATTTCCAATAACTGATTTCAAAGTTCAAGCTGTGAATATGTATCTGTGTGCATATGAGTATATAGAGTATATATGAGTACATAAGTATATAGCATATAGCCTATAGCAGGCAAGTGAGATCTAAATGAAATACATATACATATATATTTCCATAACAATACCACCGGATTGCGACCGCCCGAACAACGGGTATGGTGGCTGGGACGGGGAGCGCTGGGAGCAGGGGGTATGGGGTGGGGGGTGGGTTGGATCTGGGATGGGGGGACCCCTGGCTACAGACCTGCTGACCTGAGGCATAAAAAGGGCCTGTCATGCTGCAGGGAGACTTGTGATCCATTGCCATAATGGATGTGACTGAGACTACCGTGTAGCAGCAGGAGGAGGAGTATGGGAATGCTGCAGAAAGATCTCGCACAAACCCCCAGCTGAAGGCCTAGCGACAAACGAGTGGCCAGTCCAGCCACAAAGGTTTCCCCAGAGCAAAGGAATCAGCAGCATCAGCTTGCCCCCACGTGATCTGGTACCAACTACTGCTGTTTGGGTAAGAGATCTTCGTGAAAGTATGCCCGGTGATACAGTCTTCCCCTTATGTTTTTCTGTCTGCCAGGGGAAGAAGTGTTCTGGAAAGTCGAGACATAGGGAATGTGCCCTCTACTGTTGCCCCCTGCCAGACGTCTACACTAAAAAGTTGTGTCAGCCTTGTGTGCGACAGACGGTAGGGTTCAAAAGTGGGCGGTAGCCCTTAGTTAGGGTTATGCAGTACCTTACACTCCCCCCCTCCTACAGGTAATGGAAGAAACCTCTGACTTCACCACAACCCTGAGGGAAATAGTTAGATTGGAGGCGAAAGATTCCTTGAAGTCCCTGTCACAGGGGGAGTCTTCTATGAGAAAGATGGAACTGTAGCAAGTTTCTCAGACTCAGATTCCTCGACTGTCCCTAGGAGGATTGAAGTCTTCTTCTTCTTCCTCATCTTCATCACAGGAGGATTGTACCCGTTTTTGCTTTCCCCTAGACCGCATGGACAAATTAGTCAAAGCGGTCAGGTCCACCATGGGGATAGAAGACACGAGACCGGAACGTTCAGTACAGGACTTGATGCTTGGTGGTTTAGACGCAAGGAAATGCAGATCCGTCCCACTAAATAGTAGGATTCAGAGTCTGATAGATAGGGAGTGGAAAAAGATGGAAAAAAGGGGTTCTTTGGCCCCAGCATTCAAACGAAGATACCCCTTTGAGGATCCCTTGGTAGATAGATGGGATAAGGCCCCGAAGCTCGACACTGCTGTAGCTAAGGCCTCTAAAAAATCTCCCATACCCTTTGAGGACATGGGTTCCTTGAAGGATCCGCTGGATAAAAATAGCAGATTAATTCATTAAGGGCACATGGGAAATGTCAGCTGGCGCTCTGAAATCGGCGGTAGCTGCTACTTGCACTGCCAGATCCATGATGGTCTGGCTAAGCCAGCTAAAATCCCAGTTAGGAGACAGAGCTCCACGAGAATCCAGCTTAAAGACATTGCCAATAATTCAAAATGCTGCAGCTTTTTTGGCTGATGCTTCAGCAGATTCACTAAGAATGGCTGCCAGGGCCTCAGGACTATCAAATGCAGCACAAAGGGCGCTGTGGTTGAAATGTTGGCCAGGGGATATTCAAGCCAGATCCTGCCTCTGCTCCTTCCCATGTGAGAGCGAATACCTGTTTGGCCCAGTCCCGGATGAACTTTTAGGAAAAGCTGGGGACTATAAGAAGAAATTTCCCAGTGTGCCAACCCCTTCCTACAAGCGTCCTTTCAGCAGTAAAAGGTTTAATCGTAGGATGTCGTCCATGGACCGAGTAAAGTGGGATGAAAGAATAAGAAAATGTACATGATTCATGTTCTGAGGCTCATCCCGAGAAACTAAGAAATCCTCCCAATGACTAGTGGTACCGGTAGGTGGTAGACTAGTGGCCTTCTACCCGGCCTGGTCCCTGATCTCCAACAGCAAATGGATTCTGAGTCTAATAGTTTCAGGACTGCGATTAGAATTTTCCTGTGTACCTCAGAATAAATTTAGAATCACTCCCATCAGATATTCTTCATCAAAGCAGGCTGCCCTGGAGTCAGAAGTACATGAACTATGTAACAAAAAAGTCCTGGGGGAAGTGCCGGAGACAGAGAGAGGTAGAGGTTTCCACTCCCCTCTGTTTTTGGTGCGTAAACCAGAGGTTCTTTCAGAACAGGGTTCCCCAACTCCAGGCCTCAAGGCCCACCAACAGATCATGTTTTCAGGATTTGCTTAGTATTGCTCAGGTGATACTTGCTTCACCTGTGCAATGCAAAGGAAATCCTGAAAACATGATCTTTTGGTGGGCCTTGAGGACTGGAGTTGGGGAACCCTGCTTCAGGACGATAATCAATTTAAAGGCCCTCAATAAATTCCTCATAATACGTCCGTTCAAAATGGAAACAATCAGTTCGGCAATAAAGCTATTAATTGAAAACTGCTTCATGGTGGTGTTAGATCTAAAAGATGCCTATTACCATGTACCTATTCATCAGCGTTTCCTTAGAGTAGCAGTTCATCTAAAAGGTTCAGTTCATCATTTCCAATATAGCGCACTTCCCTTTGGCCTTGCGGCTGCCCCTCATGTATTCACTAAAATCATAGTGGAAGTCATGGCCCACCTACGGGAATCTGATATCCTGGTAATTCCCTACCTTGATGACTTCCTTATTGTAGGCAAAACAGCGGACTATTGTTTCGAGCAGTTACAAAGAGCGATGTCTGCCCTGGAACTGTTAGGGTAGCTGCTAAATACCACAAAGCCGCGGTTACAGCCCATGAGAGTGCAGCAGTTTTTAGGCCGAATCAAGACTCACAAAATCAAGAATGCTGTCTAACGCTCGACAAGTTGATTCGCCTGCGTTATCAAATTCTAAACGCCTCTAACAACCCCACCATGTCCCTCAGGAAAGCGATGTCCCTGTTGGGATCTCTTTTGTCCTGCATCCCTGCAGTCGGGTGGGCATAGTTTCATACAAGGACTCTACAGGGCGAGGTCTTGTTACAGGATAGAATCCTTGGGGGTTGCTTAGAAGGCCGACTGACTTTATCCCGGACCACTGTAAAATCTTTGGAGTGGTGGCTTGACGGGAATAGCTTATCCAGAGGGGTGCCCTGGGAGTATAATATAACCCGAGTGATCACAACTTATGCAAGCTCTACTGGTTGGGGGGCTCATATGGGTGAAGTTATAGTACAGGGCCTATGGGAACATCATCAGGTAGAGATGTCGTCTAACCTGAAGGAGTCAACGGCAGTAGAACAGGCGGTTAAAAGGCTCCTGATCATCACATATTAGTTCTCTCCGACAATCAGGTCACAGTGGCTTATATCAACCACCAGGGCGTCACTCGTTCCAGACCTCTGATGGAAGTAGCAGAGCGCCTGTTCTTACTGGCAGAAGAACATTTTCTATCTTTAACAGCTCTGCATAGAAGAGGGAAAGAAAATGCACCAGCAGATTTTCTAAACCGCAACCCTCTAAGGCAAGGAGAATGGTCTCTAAAAACTACCATTTTCAACCTGATTGTACAGAGGTGGGGTCAGCCAGATGTAGATCTCTTCACCACCAAAAAGTACAGAAAGGTGAAACAGTTCTGTTTGCTAAATCCCAGAGAAAACCCGCTGGCAGTAGATGCCTTCCTGACAAAATGGGACTTCGGTCTAGCCTACACCTTCCCTCCCTTGTCTTTAATATCCCTAGTGGGGGGAAAATCAAGAAAGACAAAGCAAGGGTGATAGTAGTCTCTCCCTTTTGGCCCAGGAGGGCATGGTTCTCAAGCCTCAGGGCCATGTCTGTGTCCGATCCGTGGGTCCTGCCAGACGTTCCAGATCTCCTATCCCAGGGCACAGTCTACCATCCTCAAGTGGTTGGCCTTCATCTGACGGCATGGATTTTGAACGGTCATTACTGAAGGATAGGGGATTTTCTCCAAACTTAATAAATACCCTCCTTAAAAGCAGAAAAATGAAAACCAGAATCTATGCCAGGATCTGAAAGAAATTCTTACAGAATTCTGGTGTTGTAGCTGGAGAGGCAATTCCAATAGCCCAGATCCTAGAGTTTCTTCAGAAGGGTCTAGACATGGGTCTTTCCACCAGTACCCTTAGAGTGTAGGTGTCAGCCCGGGGAGCCCTTTTTAGCTGTAACATCGCCGGTAACTACTGGGTCAGTAGGTTTATAAAGGCAGCAGCTAGGTTCAGGCCTATAATTAGAGATAGGTTTATGCCGTGGGATTTAAACCTAGTTCTCACGGACATGACGAAGGTCCCGTTTGAGCCCATCTCATCAGCTCGGTCAAAAATCTCTCTCTCAAGGTAGTCTTCTTGGTGGCACTGACATCAGCCTGAAGGGTGAGTGACATCCAGGCTCTGTCTAGGCTCCCTCCGTACACACAATTCCAGGCCGATAGAGTAATACTTAGGCCTGATCCAGCATACTTACCTAAAGTAGCTTCCACTTTTCATAAAACACAGGAACGAGTTCTTCCATCCTTCCTCCCTAATCCAATCAACCAGAAGGAAATGAAGCTCCACACCCTAGATGTTAGGAGATGTCTTTCAGAGTACCTAGCAGTTACTGACTCCTGGAAAAAGGACAATGCCTTGTTTATCTCCTTTCAAGGCGCCAGGAAGGGTCTTAAGGCCCTGTCACACACAGCGATCTTGCCAGCGAGATCGCTGTGTGTGATGGGGATCAGCGACCGGCCCCCCTGCTGGGTATCGCTGATCGTGCTCTATCAGCCTGGGACATTTTTTGATCGCTGGTCTCCCGCTGGCCAGCACGCATCGCTGCGTGTGGCAGCGAGAGACCAGCGGTCAGCGATGTTGGACGCTGGTTTCTAATGTAAACATCGGGTATACAGGAGCCACGGCTCCTGGATACCCGCTATTTACCTTAGAAACCAGCATGCACGCTGGTTTCCAAGGTAAACAGCAGGTATCCTGGAGCCGCGCGGCTCTTAGATACCCGATGCTTACCTTGGAAACGAGCGTGTACGCCAGTTTCCAAGGTAAACATCAGTTATCCAAGAGCCGCGGGTCCTGGATACCCAATGTTTACATTAGAAACCAGCTTGCTCGCTGGTCCTGATCGCTGGAGGAGCTATGTGACAGCTCACCAGCGATCAGCCTAACGATGTCCCAGCGATTCCATCCATGTCGGATCGTTGGTGGGATCGCTGGTAGAGTTGAGCGACTTTGGTCAGATCGGGTTTCATGAATCAAAATTTGAGTCGGATGAAACTGGTCCGACTAGGGCAAAAAAAAGTCGGACTTTCGTCCGAAACCCGACCCCAATGCAAGTCAATGGGAAATAGAAGTCGGCATTGAGCGGATGACATTTCCCTCTGGAAAGGGACGCACGTATGCTGCAGTATTGAAACAAGAAAAGAAAAAGAATGTAATAATACTCTCAATAGATTATCTAGCAGAGAATACCCTGATTGGTGTTTGAAAAAGGCTAAAGCTAGAATACAGTAGATAATATTGACCATAAGACTTTACTATATAAATTTAAAAACGAAAATAAAAACCATTTTTCAGGCATAACTTTTTCAACAGAATATAGTCCCCAGTATAATGATATTGTGAGTATTATTAAAAAATATCTTCCAACATTGAATCAAGATATGAAATTAACCCCTTAAGCACCAAGGGTGGTTTGCACGTTCATGACCGGGCCAATTTTTACAATTCTGAGCACTGTCCATTTATGAGGTAATAACTCTGAAACGCTTCCATGGATCCTGGTGATTCTGAACTTGATTTCTCGTGACATATTGTACTTCATGTTAGTGGTAAAATTTCATTCAAATAACTTGCATTTATTTGTGAAAAAAACAGAAATTTGGCAAAAATTTTGAAAATTTTGCAATTTTCCAACTTTGAATTGTTATGCCCTTAAATCACAGAGATACAGCACACAAAAAACTTGATAAGTAACATTTCCCACATGTTTACTTCACATCAGCATAATTTTGGAACCCAAATTTTTTTTTCTAGATATGTGGTGAGAACTTTGAACCCACAAGGGCTTCACAGAAGTTTATAACGTACAGCGGTACAATTAAAAAATTATATTTTTTCCACAAAAATGATCTTTTCACCCCCAATTTTTATTTTCCCAAGGGTAACAGGACCATAAAAGTTATTGTGCAATTTGTCCTGAGTACGCTGATACCCCACATGTGGGGGTAAACCACCATTTGGGCACATGGCAGAGCTTGGAAAGGAAGCACTAGACCCCCTAAGGAACTTATCTAGATGTGTGGTGAGAACTTTGAACCCCCCAGTGCTTCACAGAAGTTTATAATGCCTGGGCGTGAAAATAAAAAAATCGTTTTTTTTCCACAAACATGATCTTTTAGTCACCAATTTTTTTATTTTCCCAAGGGTAACAGGAGAAATTGGACCCCAAACGTTGTTGTCCAATTTGTCCTGAGTACGCTGATACCTCATATGTGGGAGAAAACTACTGTATGGGCACACGTCTGGGCTTGGAAGGGAAGTAGTGACGTTTTGGAATGCAGACTTTGATGGAATGGTCTGCGGGTGTCATATTGCTTTTGGAGAGCCCCTGATGCACCTAAACAGTGGAAACCCCCCACAAGTGACCCCATTTTGGAAACTAGACCCCCCACGGAACTTATCTAGATGTGCGGTGAGCACTTTGAACCCACAAGTGATTCACAGAAGTTTATAACGCCCGGGCGTGAAAACAAAAAAATCATTTTTTTCACAAAAATGATATTTTTGCCCCTAATTTTTTATTTTCCTAAGGGTACCAGGAGAAATTGGACCCCAAAAGTTGTCTTGCAATTTGTCGTGAGTAGGGTGATACCCCATATGTGGGGGAAAAACACTGTTTGGGCGCATGGCAGAGCTTGGAAGGGAAGGAGCACCATTTGACTTTTTCAAGGCAGAATTGGCTGGAATTGAGATCTGACGCCATGTTGCGTTTGGAGAGCACCTGATGTGCCCAAACAGTGGAAACCCCCAATTCTAACTCAACCCTAACCCCAACACACCCCTAACCCTAATCTCAACCCGAACTCTAGCCCTAGCCCTAGCCCTAACCCTATCCCTAGCCCTAGCCCTAACCCTAACCCTAATGGGAAAATGTAAATAAATACATTTTTTTAATTTTATTATTTTTCCCTAACGAAGGGGGTGATAATGGGGGGGTTTGATTTACTATTTATGGCAGGTTTTTATGTTTGGCAGCTGTCACACGCTAAAAGACGCTTTTTATTGTAAAAATAGTTTCTGCATCACCACATATTGAGAGCTATAATTTTTCCATATTTTGACCCACCGAGTCATATGAGGTCTTATTTTTTGCGGGATGAGTTGACATTTTTATTTGTAACATTTTCGGGGACGTGACATTTTTTGATCGCTTTTTATTACGATTTTTGCAACGCAGAATGAACAAAAACCAGCGTTTCATGAATTTCTTTTGGGGGGTGCTTTTACCCCATTCCGTGTGCGGTTAAATTGATAAAGTGGTTTTATTCTTCGGGTCAGTACGGTTACAGTGATACCTCATTTATGTCTTTTTTTATGTTTTGGCGGTTTTATGCAATGAAAACTATTTTATATGAAAAATATTTATCTTTGCATCGCTTTATTCTGCGAGCTATAACTTTTTTATTTTTTTTTGCTGATGATGCTGTGTGGTGGCTCATTTTTTGCGGAACAAGATGACGTTTACAGCGGTACCATGGATATTTATATGCATCTTTTTGATCGCGCATTATTGCACTTTTTGTTCAGCGGTATGATAATAAATCATTATTTTTTGCTTCGTTTTTTATTTTTATTTTTTAAGGGGTTCTCTAAAGGGGTTAACTAATGGGACAGTTTTATAGGGCAGGTCGTTACGGACGTGGCAATACCAAATATGTGTACTTTTATTGTTTTTTTCTTTTTTTATTTCCAAGAAATGAATTTATTGGGGAATATTTTTTTTTCCAATTTATTTAGCGATTTTTTAAAAATTATTTTTACACTTTTTTTTTTAACTTTATTAGGTTGTCGCAGGGGGGACATCACTGTCCTGTGACAGATCGCTGATCTGTCACATCACAGATCACTGTGACAGATCAGCGATCTGTCACAGGCAGTGCTGCAGGCTTCCTCCTTGCCTGCACTTTGCAGGCACTGAGGAAGTCAGCTCCCTACAGGCCCCTGAAGGTCCCCATCGCCATCTTGGAACCCGGGGACCTGTAGGGAAAGAGACCCCCGCAGCAGCGCTGCACATTGCGCTGCTGTTGGGGGCTCAGGAAGCACGGAAGGAGTCCCCTCCCTGCCGATGCTTCACTTTAACCCACGGTACACCACGATCGTGTTTGATTGCGGTGTGCAAGGGGTTAACATGTCGGGGGCGGTCCGTGACCGCCCCTGACACATTGTGCCGGGTGTCAGCTGTGATAATTAGCTGTCACCCGGCCGCGATCAGCGGCGATCACCACGTGGGCGCCACTGATCGCTGTGACGTACTATCCCGTCCCTGGAAATTAAGTCCCAGGGCACATGGACGGGATAGTACGTCACATGGGATTAAGTGGTTAAAAGAAATTCTGGGTAATGATGTTAGATTTGTAGCTAAAAAAGCCCCCACTTTGGGGTCCCCATTATCACCCAGTCTTTTTAGAGAGAACACAAATAAAGGGAAAAAAAAAGTGGTTAAATATGTAAGGTTTTTTTTGGATGTGGGGCAAAACGATGTATTGCGTGTCACCATGCTAATAAGACTGATAAATTCTAATCTGTATACAATTCTTATATTTACTACATTTGTTTGTGATTTCATTAATTGTAATGATAATTATGTGATTTATCTTGTAGAACATGTTTTGTGTAAATTGCAGTATGTTGGCTGGACCACTTGT
Organism: Dendrobates tinctorius; assembly: GCF_039654945.1. Taxonomy (NCBI): domain Eukaryota; kingdom Metazoa; phylum Chordata; class Amphibia; order Anura; family Dendrobatidae; genus Dendrobates; species Dendrobates tinctorius. Next base: position 31,688,124 of record NW_027361671.1, on the reverse strand, counting down.
GTGCTAAAAACTAGGATCAGACAACATATATCAGATGCTGCAAATTCCCAAGCGTTTTTCTCATCAGCGGCTTCTAAACATTTTGCCAGAATTCACAAGGGAGATGTAAGCGGATTAAAATTTCGTGCTATTGAGAAAGCTTATCGCCCCTATAGAGATGGTGATCATAAACGCAATCTTTTAAACAGAGAATCTTTCTGGATATTTTCTCTGGAAACAAGAACACAGAAAGGTTTAAATAAGAGACAAGATTTGATCTTACAATATTAAATTTTTTTTTTTTTTTTTGGTATTTATAATCCGCTTATATTTTTCAAACTATTTTCTCCTATTGTGAATTTATATCATTCTGGGATTTTTCTTGGATGTAATATATGTTTTTATTAGTCCCTTTGCCAAAGGAAGTTTTTGTTTTAATGATTTCGTGTCCATATGCAGCTATGTGGTTTATTTCTTGAACCAGAAACACTCGTCATTAGAGATGAGCTACTTTGCCTTTTTTCGGGTCTAGTCGGGTTTCATGAAACCCGACTTTCGCAAAAGTCGGGTCGAACGCAATCGGCCGATTATCGTGAAAAGTCAAAGGCCGACTGAAACACGAAACCCAATGCAAGTCAATGGGGAAGAAAAGTCGGCAGTGAGTGGAGGACAAGAAACACACCTACAGTGCCCATTTTAATGCCAAAAACATCAATTCTTATTACTTAAGCTTGTCAACCTTAATTTACTTTATAAAAATAGTTAGGCATAGAAAACTGGGGGTTATTTGGCTAAAGTTGTGGGGGGGGTAGGGCTGGCTCCAGATTTTCGTGGGCCCCGGGCCAAAGAGTGTCACTGGGCTCCTTTAACACATGCCACAATTCATGATCCTCTGATACGGTAGAGAAATAGCGGTATAGTACAATGAAAAATACTTCACTTCTTACATCACATGTCTGATATCCATTTTAAATTCTCCAATAGCTCCAAAAACGGACAGTATATTGCTCCATACAGTATCATGACCACCGCATAGTGCGCCATACAGAGTAATGAGGCCCATATATTTCTCCATACAGAATCATTGGTCCCATATAATGTTCAACACAGTATATGATGAGCTCCACATAATGCTACAGTATATGTTGGTCCACAAGGATGAAGCTCCATTGTCTTATGGGCCCAAATAATGCTCCATATATAATGGGCCCCATTTCTAATTCTCCAGTGTATAATGGGCACTGTAAATGCTGCTCCAGTGTCTGATGTCCCCCATTTGGAAAGCTCCAGCATATGATGGGCCTCACGGATGATGCTCTAGTGTTCGATTGGTCCAAATAATGCTCCATATATAATCTGCCGGATTTACAATGCTCCAGTATATACAGTCATATGTAAAAGGTTGGGCACCCCTATTAATGTTAACCTTTTTTCTTTATAACAATTTTGGTTTTTGCAACAGGTATTTCAGTTTCATATATCTAATAACTGATGGACTCAGTTATATTTCTGGATTCAAATGAGGTTTATCGTACTAACAGAAAATGTGCAATCTGCATTTAAACAAAATTTGAACGGTGCAAAAGTATGGGCACCCTTATCATTTTCTTGATTTGAACACTCCTAACTACTTTTTACTGACTTCCTGAAGCACTAAATTGGTTTTGTAACCTCATTGAGCTTTGAACTTCATAGCCAGGTGTATCAAATCATGAGAAAAGGTATTTAAAGTGGCCACTTGCAAGTAGTTCTCCTATTTGATTCTCCTATGAAGAGTGGCATCATGGGCTCCTCAAAACAACTCTCAAATGATCTGAAAACAAAGATTATTCAACATAGCTTTTCAGGGGAAGGATACAAAAAGTTGTCTCAGAGATTTAACCTGTCAGTTTCCACTGTGAGGAACATAGTAAGGAAATGGAAGAACACAGGTACAGTTCTTGTTAAGCCCAGAAGTGGCAGGCCAAGAAAAATATCAGAAAGGCAGAGAAGAAGAATGGTGAGAACAGTCAAGGACAATCCACAGACCACCTCCTAAGACCTGCAGCATCATCTTGCCGCAGATGGTGTCACTGTGCATCGCTCAACAATACAGCGCACTTTGCACAAGGAGAAGCTGTATGGGAGAGTGATGCGAAAGAAGCCGTTTCTGCAAGCACGCCACAAACAGAGTCGCCTGAGGTATGCAAAAGCACATTTGGACAAGCCAGTTACATTTTGGAAGAAGGTCCTGTGGACTGATGAAACAAAGATTGAGTTGTTTGGTCATACAAAAAGGCGTTATGCATGCGCTGTATTGTTGACCGATGCACAGTGACACCATCTGCAGCAAGATGATGCTGCAGGTCTTTGGAGGTGGTCTGTGGATTGTCCTTGACTGTTCTCACCATTCTTCTTCTCTGCCTTTCTGATATTTTTCTTGGCCTGCCACTTCTGGGCTTAACAAGAACTGTACCTGTGTTCTTCCATTTCCTTACTATGTTCCTCACAGTGGAAACTGACAGGTTAAATCTCTGAGACAACTTTTTGTATCCTCCCCCTGAAAAGCTATGTTGAATAATCTTTGTTTTCAGATCATTTGAGAGTTGTTTTGAGGAGCCCATGATGCCACTCTTCATAGGAGAATCAAATAGGAGAACTACTTGCAAGTGGCCACCTTAAATACCTTTTCTCATGATTTGATACACCTGGCTATGAAGTTCAAAGCTCAATGAGGTTACAAAACCAATTTAGTGCTTCAGGAAGTCAGTAAAAAGTAGTTAGGAGTGTTCAAATCAAGAAAATGATAAGGGTGTCCATACTTTTGCACCGGTCAAATTTTGTTTAAATGCAGATTGCACATTTTCTGTTAGTACAATAAACCTCATTTGAATCCAGAAATATAACTGAGTCCATCAGTTATTAGATATATGAAACTGAAATACCTGTTGCAAAAACCAAAATTGTTATAAAGAAAAAAGGTTAACATTAATAGGTGTGCCCAAACTTTTACATATGACTGTAATGGGCCCCATGGATGATGCTCCAGTGTCTTATGGGCCCAAATAAAGCTCCATACAAAATGGACCCCATTTCTAATTCTCCAATGTATAATGGGCCCTGTAAATGCTGCTCCAGTGTCTGATGTCCACCTTTGGAATGCTCCAGTGTATGGTGGGCCCCATATATCATTCTCCAGAGTATAGTGCTCCCCAAAAATTCTCTCCTCGCTAGGGAATCCCTGTACTCTGGACTCCTCGTCGTCCCCATCTTCCATATCTCTGGAATTGGACTGTTTAGGCAGAGGGCGTACAGACATGATGTCATCGCACTCTCTGACCAGAATGTCACTGTCAGGAAACGCGGAAGACGTCACGGCGGTGGAGCAGGGAGAGGTAAGTATTTCAACTTTGTAAGTGCTGTGATCCTGAGCAAGCAGGGGGGCCCACTCGTTGGCAAAGGCAGTGGCACAGGACCTCTCATAGTGCGGCGGTGTGTCTGATGGTTGGAGGGGGTGGGCCCTCCTGGGTGGGCCCCTCCCACCGGCAGAGACACTTTTGCGTACTATGAGGGGCCCTGTGCCAGTGCCGTCGCCCATGAGTATGCCCCCCCACCTGCGCAAGGAACCTGCACTTTCATCTGGACCTTTCTCTTTGTCACCGTGTAAGGTGGTACAGTATGTGGGAAGGGGCACCTGAGTTTCATCTGGGTCAGATTCTGGCTCAGTACACTGCGAGGACAATGTAGTGCTCTGACTGAATGTACCAGCAGAAAAATTTAGCAGTGGCTGTGCATCAGTGCACTCCATGTCAGATTCATCTTGGACTGGGGAATTCACGATTTGACTTGACAAACCAGGCATGGTATGTGAAAAGAGCTCCATGAAGTAATCTGTAGTGTGGCCTGCCCCATCCTTCACTTTTGGTAGGGGTGAAGGACACAAGGAAAGGTGTTGTTCCTGACCAGGAGCCTCCACTGATGAATCAGTGCTTTTATTTTTTTAAACTTTAGAAGAGGAGGCGATAGAGCTGGAGGTTGTGTCAGCAATGTAAGCCAAAACTTGTTCCTGAAGCTCCGGCTTTAAAAGCGATTTACCTACTCCCAGAAAATGGAGCCTTCGAGGCCTTGTGGAGCCAGACGATGATGCAGGCTTAACACCTCCTGCCTTAGGTGCTATTGTGCTTTTGCCACTACCAGCAGATGCACCACCACCACCAGTACCAGCTGGCAACCCCCTCCCACTTCCACGGCCTCTTCCACCATACTTCCTCATTTTTGGGAAAATGTACCCAAATACCACCAGCTATATGGTACTGTAAAACAAGGTAGAAGGTGTATATAGTATTGGGGACAATTTGAATCTCCCTAGAGATTTTAGGAGGCTGACAATGAAGCTCTCAGTCCAAGTATGGCAGCAGGCATTCTAATAAGCAGGACTGCTGCACACAAAAGTGTGGAAAAATAAACTCTTGGTAACTGTGCAGAAAAGAGGAAGAAAAGTATTTTTGCTTTTATAAAAGCAGTTTGCACAGCAGTGTGCAAACAGCAATGCAGCTATCAGGCCTTATAAGGCAGCCTAATAACCAACAGAGCTGATGCACAAAAATATATCCTCCCCTGTCACCACACACAATCTGTTGTGCTGTACAGTGAAAATCGCTACCAGTAGAAGCATTTATTTTCTTCTTCCCTGCCTAACGCTCTCCCTTATTCAGAATCAGCAGCAGCAACCTCTCCATATGCTAAGATCGGCAGAAGTAAGATGGCGGTCGGCATGCACGCCCTTTTATAGCCCCTGTGATGCCACACAAAGCAAGCCAATCACTTGCATGCCCTTGTCAAAGATGGTGGTGACCGCTGCCCATGTCATCGCGTTGCCCACAGTGTGCGTCCTCCATCATTGCATGAAAAAGGGCGCTGGAAGCATCATTTTGGCACAACTTTGGCGCTCTGGTCGCCGACCTCATGGCCGACCTCACACTATGGTCGGGTTTCGTTTCATGAAACCCGACTTTAGCGAGTCGGTGACTTATTAATTTGACCGACCCGTTTCGCTCAACTCTATTTGGAAGGATGGTTAAGAAAAAAGCCAGTTTGGTATCCATCTTAAATTTTCACAAAAAATTATTTGTAGTCCAATTTCTGGACGTATAATGGTACAGTCAGTGTTAGGGTATGTACCAACGATCCCGAACTGGCAGCGCTCTGGACGCAGCATGTTCGTTAGGTCAAAAGCGATGATGTCTATTGAACACAGGTGAATTTGCATGTGTTTTTATTATTATTATTATGCATTTATATAGCGCCATTTATTCCATGGCGATTTACATGTGAAAAGGGGAAATATAGACAAGTATAGTAAACACGTGTATGACAGGGGACACACAAGTACATAAGGAGAGGGGACCCTGCCCGCGAGGGCTCACAGTCTACAGGGATGGGTGAGGATACAGTAGGAGAGGGTAGAGCAGGTCATGCTGTGGTTCAGTAGACCGAGGATCATTGCAGGCTGTAGGCTTGTCGGAACAGGTGGGTCTTCAGGTTCTTCTTGAAGGTTTCCGTTGGTGGAACCGTGCGATTCACAGCCTCCAATACATTGTATGGGTGAAATTTCTCTTGTGGAGACTAGCGTCTCTGCAAGAGAAATTGACATGCTGTGATCGGAAATACATACCATATGTCCGTCTCCGCTAGTGAGCCAGGGGCGTCTCTGCACGCATAGTGAGCATAGTATTTCTTGTATGCAGTGTCCAACTGGCAATGTTTACTGAACGTCTGCACATGCTCTTAGACCTCTACTGAGGTCCAGGTTCAGTAAATATCCTGGATAATCAGCTATAATAGTGCTGCAGTGCAATACAACGCAACCTCCACCAGGGGGTGCTGGTGAGGGAAGAGAGATTGCACAAACAGCGCAGCACCACTGAGCAGAAGCACAGGCACCACCTGGAGGCGAAAGAAAGGTCAGACGAGCCAAGTCAAAAACCAAGAGGGAACGAAGTACCAGAGGTCACAGCAATACAAGTAGTCAAATACAAGCCAGAAGTCAGAACCAGATGAGAGTGGAGATAATAGAGACGTGAGACAGTCAAACAGGTCAGAAGACAAGCCGGGTGACATACCAAGAGGTCCAAGTACAGGGAGCGAACACTAAGGCAAGCAGGGTGGCAGGAAAGGGAAGTAATGAGATCAGAATACACGGGCAAAGGACAAAACACAGTATGAAGGGGTCAGCTGCTCTAGCCTGAGAGCACGAACTATCACTGACATTGGTCTGCAGGACACAGCAGACTGAAATAGTCACACAGAACCCAAAATGAGGTAGAGAAGGTTAACTCCCGCATGACCAGTCCGGGGAGAGATTAAGAAGAAACAAACCCCGGAATCGATCATGACAGTACCCCTCTCTCAATGGGGGGCCACCGGACACCCAGGTTTACCTGGATAACGAGCGTGAAAGGCATAGACCAACCGATCTGCATGGACCGAACGTACCGGCACTCATGACCGGTCCTCAGGACCGTAAACCTTCCAATGGACCAAATACTGAAAAGAGGCATACGGAGCATATGAGAATCGACAACCCATTCCACCTCATACTTGGTCTGGCCATCCACCACAACAGGTGGCAGGTGCGAGGGAGACTCACCTGAGGAAAACACAGATAGCTTCAGAAGCGCCTTATGGAAAACATTGGGGATCCGCAATGATGAAGGCAGGCGAAAGGCCACAGGATTAATCACCTCTAAAATTTCATAAAAAACAATAAACCAATAAACTTGGGACGCAACTTAGCAGAAGGAATCCTCAGCCTTACATTCTTGGTGGATAACCATACTTTATCCCCATCTGGAAAGTTGGCCCCACCGAACGTCGTTTATCCGCAAAAAATTTATACTTGCCCTGAGCCTCCCCAATGTTTCTCTGAACCTCCCTCCAGACCTCCCCCAGCTGCTGAAAGGCCAAATCAGCACCTGGACTCCCTGAATACAGCTTGGAAAACTCACCAAAGTGAGGGTGAAACCCATAGTTGCAAAAGAACGGGGAAGTACCAGTGGACTGATTGACACGATTATTGAAAGCAAATTCTGCCATGGGTACCGAAGAGCACCAATCATCTTGACTAGACGTGGCAAAACACCACAATATCTTCTCCAAAGACTAGCTGGTCCTTTCAGTCTGACCGTTGGTCTCAGGATGATAGGCCAACGGAAAGGTCAGACTGATACCCAGTCTTTTACAAAAATTCCTTCAGAATTTTGACACAAATTGCACCCCTCTATTAGATACCACACTGACAGGCACACCATGCAATCGGACCACATACTTAATGAATAGTTTTGATAGAGTCTCAGCATTAGGAAGACCCACCAATGGTACAAAATGTGCCTGTTTACTGATCCTATCAACAACTACCCAGATCACGGTTTTGCCATTAGAGGGGGGAAGAACGGTGATAAAATCTATGGACAGATGAGTCCCCGGTTTATCTGGAATTGGCAGTGCCACCAATTCCCTGGCTGGTTATGGGAGGTTTTTGCACGGGCACAAGTTTCACTGGAGGACACAAATCCAGTGATGTCAGAAGCCAACGGGGGCAACCAAAACAGCCTAGAGACGGCTTTACACATGGCTGAGATTCCAGGATGCCTACTCAGAGCCAAGTCATGGAACTCCCAAAGCACCCTTAAAGGGAATCTGTCACCCCTTTTTTGAGATATCATATAATGATATAATTCAGTTGTGTGTCTCTTAGTACTTTTGCTTCCCCCTGACGCCGCACCTTTCATGCATAAATACCTTTTTTATATTGGTTCAGATGTATGTAAATTGCCACGGTCCGGTCCGATGGGCAGGGCTTATTCACCTGCTCCCCCCTCCCTGTCTTGCTCTACACATTTCTTCTTTCTTCTTCCTGCGTTCACATAGTGGACAGCACTTGCGCATTGCAAAGGCCTCCGGCGCTTGCGCAGTATGCTTTGCCAACTGTGGGCAAAGCATATAATTGTTACTGCACATGCACCGGTGTTTTTTAGCGCGGTCTATGCCCCGGAAAAATCCGACGCATGCGCTGTACCGATTATATGCTTTGTCCACAGTTGGGAAAAGCATACTGTGCAAGCACTAGAGGCCTTTGCAATGCGCAAGCGCTGTCCACTATGTGAAACAGGAAGAAGAAAGAGGAAATGCGTAGAGCAAGACAGGGAGGGGGGGAGCAGGCGAATAAGCTCCGCTCATCAGACTGGACCGCGGCAATTTACATACATCTGAATCGATATAAAAAAGGTATTTATGCATGAAAGGTGTGGGGTCAGAGGGAAGCAAAAGTACTAAGAGAATCCTTATGTGACACACAATCGAATGATATCATTATATGATATCTCCAAAAAGGGGTGACAGATTCCCTTTAACCGATACTGGACAGGCACGGAGAACTTATTATTAGGTACTGACGGAGGAGCAAGGGATTGGGCCTCCCGCATCTCTCGCTCCAATGCCGAGGAAACTGCAGCCACCACCTCTCCATGCTGAAGAATGGATGAAAGAGGTTCAGGAGGTGATATTGAATCCAGGCTGTGAGATAAGGCATCAGCCTTCACATTCTTGGACCCTGGCCAGAAAGTGATAGAAAACTGAAATCGTGAAAAAAAAGGGACCACCTTGCCTGTTTCGGGGTTAAACGTTTGGCAGACTCGATGTAAGACAGGTTCTTGTGATACATAATGACAGTGATACGATGGACAGCCCCCTCCAAAAAATGCCTCCATTCTTAAAATGACAATTTAATGGCCAATAACTCTCGGTTACCCACATCATAATTCCTTTTGGCAGAGGAAAATTTTTTCAAAAAGAAGGCACAGGATCTGAAGTTAGTTAATGTGGTGGGCCCCTTGGACAACACCGCCCCCACTCCCACCTCCGAGGAGTCCACCTCCACAATAAACGGTTTAGACAAATCAGGTTGAACCAGCACAGGGGTGGACATGAAACAGTTTTTTAAAGACGAAAATCCCACCACCGCTGGAGCTGACCAGTTTTGAGATCAACCCCCTTACGAGTTACATAAGTGAGGGATTTAACCACATGGGAAAACCCCTTGATGAGTTTCCTATAGTAATTAGCGAAACCCAGAAAATGCTGAAGACCCTTGAGATCTCTGGGCTGCACGCAATCCACAAAAGCCTTTACCTTTCTAGGGTCCATACGAAACCCCTCAGGAGACAAAATTACCCCTAGAAAGGACAATTCTTGAGCAAAAAATGAACATTTCTCCAGTTTAGCAAAGAATGAGATCTCCCTGAGCCTCTGGAGGACTGCACGGAGGTGACCCATGTGACTCTGTTTATCAGAAGAATATATGAGGATATCATCCAGATAAACTACCATGAAGCGCTCAATAAAATCTGAGAAAACATGATTAATGAAATTCTGGAATACTGCTGGCACGTTAGTCAGGCCAAAAGGCATAACCAATTTCTCAAGCAAACCCTCAGAGGTGAAAAATGCAGTTTTCCACACATCCCCCTCCCGCATACTGATGAGATTATACGCTCCCCTGAGGTCCAACTTAGAGAACCACCTGTCCCCTGACAATTGATTGCACAAATCAGGTATAAGTGGGAGGGGATAAGTCTTCCTTACAGTGATTTTATTCATTCTCAAAAATCGAGGCATGGGCGTAAACCACCATCCTTTTTCTTAACAATAAAGAACTCCGCCGCCACGGGAGAAACAGATGGCCGAATGTGCCCTTTACGAAGGCTATCAGAGATATACTCCTTTATAGAAGCCCGATCAGGGCCAGAGAGATTGTACAGACGGGCTTTGGGCAATTTGGCACCAGGAGCAAGGTCAACAGCACAATCGAATGGGTGATGTGGTGGTAGAACCTCAGCCTCCTTTTCGGAAAACACATCCTCAAAACCCTTCAGGTACTCCGGAATACCCTCCAGACCGACAGATGACACAAGTACAGTAGTAAGGTAACTTCCACTACAATTAGGACCCCATTTAACAATGTCACAAGATTCCCAGTCTATCACAGGATTATGTAACTGTAACCATGGGAACCCAACATGAGTCCCGCAGGCAGATTGTCCAGAACAAAACATGAAATATGTTCCTGGTGCAAGGAACCCACTTTAAGGAGAAACTTCTACGAGACAAATTTGATGAAATTCTTAGCCAATGGTGTTTTGTCAATGGCGACAACATGAATAGGATTTTCCATCCTAAGTGTCCCTAACTTACACTTTGTCACCAAGATACAGTCAATAAAGTTCATGGACGACCCTCAGTCCACAAAAGCAGAAGTGGGCATGCAGCAACTCCCACAACTAAGTTCCACTTCCAACAATATCTTTGAGAATGAGGAAAAAAAGGTACCTGAGAGTCTGGGTGACCTCCATGACAATCACCCAGACTCAACCGCGTGTTAGTCGGTGGGCAGGAGGGGCAGTCCTTTTTCCAATGTCCAGGATCTCCGCAATAAAATCACAGCTTTCCTTCACGTCGCCGTCTCCTCTCCTTCTCCTTGAGGTCAGTGGCCACTACCGCCATTATTTCAGACAGTGGCAAGCAACAGGATTAACAAGGAGTAACGACACCTCTCGCTGTGTAACCCCTGTGTAACCCCTGTGTAATCCCTTAGTCTCGGATCCATATGGATAGCCTGAGTCATAGCCTCCTCTAATGAGCTGGGTCATGGATTTAATGGATTTAGAGCCAGAGCGTCCTACAGGTGATCCAACAGTCCTATCCTGAACTGACATCTCAGCGCAGAGTAATCCCAAGACACCTCATTGGACCATCGACGGAACTCGGAGCTGAGCGCTTTCCCTGAACCAGACCCAAAATAGTGTTTTCTGCCAACCTTACATGGTCCAATTCTTCTTAGATAAGTGCTAGGGCCTCAAAGAACCTATCCACTGACATCCGTTCAGGGGCAGTTGGGGGCAGCGAAAAAGGCCAAGATTGGGGTCCCTCCCTGAGTATGGAGATAATAATCCCCACCTGCTGAGTCTCATTCCAAGACAATCGAAATCTAAGAGAAAACAAAGTTTTGCAACTCTCCCTGAACAAGCAAAATTTATCTTTCCTGCCCAAAAAGGTGTCAGGAAGCTTAACCGAGGTTTCAGGAGACTCCCGAACGAGCAGACCGGGGAGAGAACAGCAAGAAACAAACCCCGGCCTGGATAATGACATCAGCCTTGCTATTTCTTGAACCAGGCATATAAGAAATTATAAAATTAAACCTGCAGAAAAATAAGGTCCAACATGCTTGTCTTCCAGAGAACCTATTAGCTGCACGGATAAATTCTAAGAACAGTCAACAGTCACCGGATGATTAACCCCTTCCAAAAGATGTCTCCAGTCAGAAAATGCGTCTTTAACAGCTGAAAGTTTTTTATTTCCAATGTAATAGTTCTTTTCTGCCGATGACATGGTATGAGAAAGGAATGCACATGGATGAAGCTCCATTTTGTCTTCTCCCACTGTCTACTTCGACAACAAACAGGAGTTCAGGATTTGAATTGTCTAGTAACGGTGCGGGAGTAAAAAGTGTCTTTAGTTTGTTGAAAGCCACTTGTGCCTCTGAAGACCAGAAAAACATTTTGGCTTTCTTTGTGAGTGAAGTAATTGGTAAAATGATTTTTGAAAAGATTTGAATGAATCTTCTGTAGAAATTTGCAAATCCTAAAAAGTGCTGAAAGTCTGTTAAATTTCTTGGGATAGGCCAGTCAATTACCGCTCTGATTTTACTGAGATCCATGCTCAGACCTTCTAGGGAGATAATATATCCCAGAAAATGAGTTCTGGTTTGTTCAAATTCACATTTTTCGAGGTTGATATAGAGATGGTTCTCCTGTAGACGTTCTAGGACTAACTGGACATGTCTGCGATGCTCCTCCAGCAATGTCGCTTAAAGGAGCAGCACATAGCATAGTCAGGAATAGCCTAGAAGTCAATACAAGGGGGAAGCAGTATAATTTTAGAATGAACAAGCAGGAGAAAGGAAGCTTGACTAGAGGTTGATAGCTCAATAATCTCACAAGGAAGGAAGTGCAATGCCAGTGTTCTCTCAGAACATGTCTTCAGCGCTGCTGGTGGTGTCCTGATGGATAAGAGTATCCAACTGTCCCCTGAAAGTGTAGATGGCCTAACTTTCATCAAGATGAACATGTCATGGATTTCCAATGACTTTTGCACCCCAGTCGCAGACTGGACAGACTAAGTGACGGTGTAGTTATCAGTGTGCTGCTTTGATCTTGCATTTTTGCAGTCTGTGACACCTTTGTCATGGCTGCTGTTCCTACTGCTGCTGATGTTACTAACAAGTGTCTTAGTGGCACAACAATCAGATGGTGTTTTCACGCCTGTTACTTTTACAATTTGCATTTTTTAAACCACTTAGTATTCCTCCTATTCCTTCTCCTTTTGCTTCCTCCTGAGTCACAACAAGCCAAATTTTTGGTAACAGAGACTCTTATTTGGGTCTCCTTGTTGTGTGTTTCCAGTAGTGGCAGGGGCTCAGACAACCATTATACTATCTCTACTCTGGTGAAATTGATGCCACTTTAGTGTGTGCCAATAATTTTTTGAAAAGTGGAGACTCAAGTTAGGTCTCTATCTGGAGGGTTGACCGTAGTGGAAGGGGTCCCAGAGCACTATTATACTATTTCTACTCTGAGGAATTTGATGGTACTTTAGTGGTGTGTGACAATAATTTTTTGAAATGTGGAGACTCCAAGTTGACCCTCCATCTGGTGGGTTGCCTGTAGTGAAAGAGCACCAGGCCTACACCTGTCACTCATGCACCTCTTAGGCTAGTTTCAGACTAGCGTTCGGAGGCGCAGCGCAGGGCCGTCGCTAGGTTCCACCTCCAGCTGGGCCTCCTCCGATCAGCTCCTCCTCTGATCACATGACACTGCATGCGATCAGCATACCCTATAGTTAGCGTTGGGTATGCTGGCCATGCACTGGGCTGATTTTGCCAGCGCTTACACCCTTTTGGTGCTGCGCTGAGCACACAAAAATGCAACACAGTGCGCAGTGTCATGCGATCAGAGGAGGAGCTGACCGGAGGAGGCGCATCTGAAACTAGCCTTACTGATCAATTTGTAAGATCGAAATGCTTGGCCTGGTCCTATCCCATCCATCCATACTGCGCCATTATAAAATTTCTACTGTGAGTCAATTGATGCCACTTTTCCCGGTGTCTGGCATAAATTTTTGGAACTGTTTGGGCTCCAAGTTGGGTCTCCTTCATGTATAGTACCTGTAGCAGTAAGGCTTCCAGACCGGAAGGCTTGCACTTACTTTCAGTCAACTTCCTGTGTCACTATCCTTAAAGGGCCCCTGGGTGAGTATAATATAACTCATTTTTCTTACCTTTCAGGTTACATCAGGGGCTTATCTACAGCATTACAGAATGCTGTAGATAAGGCCCTGATGGTGGTGCCGGCAGCTGATACTCGAAAAATTGGGTGACAGATTCCCTTTAAATTTTTCCAACAATAGTAGTCTACGTAGCAGATATTTGTGCCATCTGAGTGTGCCTTAGCGGAAAAGCAGTTTGAGCTGTTCCCAGCACAGCAGGCCTACACCAAGTCCCTCACCCACTTCTTAAATTTCACTTAAATTCAAAGCTGTAAATGCTGACTCAGACCTTGTCTCATCCATGGCCCATGCCTGACTGCTGCACTTTTATAAAATTTCTGCTGTGTGTCAATTGATGCCACTTTTCCTGGTGTCTGCCCCTAAATTTTGGAAATGTTTGGACTCCAAGTTGGATCTCCTTTCAGTGCTTTTACTGAATTCGGCAGGGCTCTCAGAACACCCAGCCTACACCTGTGACTCATCTACCTGTTACTGATGAATGTTTGATCTAGAAATGCTGGTCTAAGCCCTGTCTCAGGTCCATTCCATGAAGCCCTGGTGTCCTGTTAAAAACAAATCAAAAACAACAATATCCCTCACCTGTTACCCATTTGAAGGCCAAGCACTCCTTCTCCACAATGGCATAGTTCTTCTCACAGAAGGAGAGTTTCCTACTTAGGTACAGTACTGGGTGTTTGTCCCCATGTATTTCCTGGGACAGCTTAGCTCCTAAACTGACTTCGTAGTCATCTGTCTGGAGCTCAAAATCCTTTGTGAAGTCTGGTGTGACCACAACTGGCTGTCTGCACAGGACGAGCTTCAACTCCTGGAATGCCATCTCCACTTCAGAGGACCATTTAACCCTCGTCGACTTTGTGCCCTTGAAAAGATCAGTCAAGGGCGGCTATCATGGCAAAATTTGGGATAAATTTCCGATAATGTCCCACAATTCCCAGAAACGTCCGAACCTGCTTCTTAGAGAACGGCTGCGGACACTTTTGGATTGCCCCACTTTGTCTTTATCTCACCCCTTCCAATGATGTAACCCAAGTATGTTGCCTATTCTTTCCCAAGAGCACACTTCTTTGGGTTTATAGTAAACCCTGTCTTCCTCAGTGCATCCAGTCCCGTCTGGACCTTCTGCAGGTGACTGCAGAAAAAACATTACTTCTGTGAAAGGAGTTCCTCCCGCTCACGGCTGGCAAAACACACACTGTTCATCTTCACAAGTACATGCAGCACTTTCCTGGAGCACTCCTTCTCTAGGCGCACATACTGACCACTGAAAGCTCTGGGCTTCTGACATTTAAGCCCATGCCATGTGACTCCTCAACCACGTGACTGATCACATGACTGTGACATCACCAAGGTCCTGTTAGCACACAGTGGTACCGGCTCTGTAGGTAGAGATATGGGGGGACACTCTCCCACCCTTTCTATGAATTTTTCCCTAAAAACCAACCCATAACATACGTTAACTTAACCCTTGCAACACTTACTCTGCTAGAGGAAATAAAACTCAGGATTTTATATCACTGATGCCATTAGGAGCAGTAACACATATCTCCCCTCTATTACATTACCAGTATATGTATTTACATATATGTATATATACTGTATAACTGTGTTTTTGTAATTGTTTAAAGAAAATGAAATAAAATGCATAGGACTGCATAAATGAATCGCTTACTTGTTACAAACTGTAGGAATATGACCTGCCTGTCAAAACTGTCATGCTTTCAAGGTTTAGTGCACTTGATTAAATCTGTACATGAAGTCAGGTGTTACAGAAGCAGAGCGTAAAGTATTTGCTATGCCCTTTCATGCTTATTTTATGCAATTCTTGTTTTTAATGAGTCCTTTTATATGAACAAATTCCATATGTTTCAAGGAGGAAACAAAGTCATTGTTTGACCACAGTTAGAGTGAGTCAAGGTTTTTCTTAAGGAATTGATTGTATTTTTTTAGCATTCAGAAAATAATTGGCAGCTCCCAGCATTTTGCTTAAAATATTAATGAGAGATTCTGAAAATGAAAAGGAATAGAAAGAAGGGAGCCCCAGAGGGTGCCATTCATGTGATCTAATCACACATTCGAAATGTTCAGCTCATCCACAGCTCACATTAGAAAAATCCTGGGTAATTCAGAAGAGGTAAAGTCATGTTATGCTTCAACGGTTTTGCATTTGTCTTTATATGTTGCATTTAACTTTCTTTTATATGATTTTCTTTACCTTTCCTATAAACTGCTGAACCTAAATCTAAACTTGAATAGAAAGTAATTATTCATACTAAATAGACAGATATGAGAGCCACTGGCGTGTGTATTTTAAAGAAAATATAGGAAATGTTCAGACAGACAGGATTGGTTAAAGAACACAATAGGATTAAACCTTCATAGCAAGCGAAACTGAATTTGTTCTCGACTATTTCCCACTCCATTAAGTAAAATTGTACATATTGAAATATATGGTAGAAAATATACAGTTTTTAAATGGGAGAAAGAGGATCTCTTAAAACAGACAATAGCTAGATCAAAAGGACAAGTCTTTTATATATATTGTATACAACTCACTAGAGGAGATAAAATAGTCAATTCACATTTAAAAGTAAATTCACACTTTACACATTTTTGAAGATTTTTCACTGTAAATCAGAACTAAATTTTATACTTCTAGATTAGCCAATAATCACACGTAAAATGTTCATTCATCAGGTATGATAACTTTTATGTAAGCCTAAGTCTATGTTCACACATTGCACTTTTGGGGTGTTTTTTGCCTGCCCTCTTGGCAGTAAAGAAGCTGCTTATAAAAAGGCGGGTTTTGCTGCATTTCTTGTTGTATTTTTTTAAGCATTTTATGATGCGCTTTTATCAGGTACATTTGTCTCATGTTCATGCTGATAAAGTTTAGCGCCCCCCCCAAAAAAATGATGCAACTTCCTGAGTTTTCTGCAGCAAAACTTGATGCCTATGTTTTTTTGCAAAATCACTGAAAAAATGCTGAAAAAAAACATTGAAAGAAGTGACATTCTGCAGTTTTCTAAAACTCAGCAATTTTCCAATTCAGTCAGGAAAATAAACAACGCATGCGCATGAGATTTATGAAATCTCTTAGCATTTGCTGGTATTATAAAACGCAGCTTAAAATTTGCATTTAAAAAGCAACAAAAATGCAAAGTGTGAACATAGCCTTAGGACTTATTCACATTTCAATGTTTGGTCAGCATTTTGCATCAGTATTTGTGTGCCAAAACCAGGTGTAGAATTACAAAGAAAAACTATAATTGAAAGATTGACACTTTTTTATGTTGAGGAGAAACTCCTGGTTTGGCCTACAAATACTGATCAAAAATACTGATGTGTGTATAAAGTCTAAATATCATAAATACTGGCAGCATATTGTTCTGTGTGAACAGGTAATATGCTGCCCAAAACATAAAATTCTATCATCACTTGGAAATATGGCACTCCTGGAATATTTTAGTGCTTGGATAGAGTACCAACCTGTAAATATCAGTATTGAAATAATCCAGCACTCTTTAGGGTATGTGCACACGATCCAGATTTGCTGTGGGTTTGACGCCGCGTACTTATGCAGCGTCAAACCCGCAGCATCCAGATGTTACAGGATAGTGGATGGGATTTCAAGAAATCACCCAAGGAGACGGATATGCAGCACAACTTTCCAGACCACAGCATGACAATTTCACCCATAGAATGTGTTGAATGCAGTGACTTCGCATCGTTCAGTGAAAACATATGGATTCACCTATGTTCCATAGACAGCAGCGCTGCTACTTCCAGATAGTGTTCACCTAGCCTTAGTGAACAATGAAGAAAATTTTTGGGGAGGGATTACATTTTACATGACCTAAGTAAACACTTCATACTTAATTAAGACATCAAGGATGCATAGTGCAGGGTTTTAAATGCACATTTGAAGAAAGTAGATTTACAGTCATGGCTGAAAGCGTTGACACCTTTGAAATTGTTCCAGAAATTGTCCCAGACAATTATTGCAATTACACATTTTCTGTTAGACACATGTTTACTTCCTTTGTTTTTACTGGAACAACACAAAAAATAGAGAAAAAGGCAAGTTAGATATAATTTCATACAAAGCCCAAAATTGTTGACACTTTCAACTTAATATTTTGTTGCACACCCATTGGGATAAATAACTGCAATCAATCACTTCCTATAACCATCAACAAGCTTCTTACACCTCTGCACTGGAATTGTGGACCACTTTCCTTTTGCAATCTGATCCATGTCTCTTATATTTGAAGGGTGCCTTCTCATAATAGCAATTTTAAGCTTTATCCACAGGTGTTCAATGAGATTTAGATCCAGACTCATTGCTGGCACTTGGAGACTCTCCAGCGCTTTGTTTCCATCCATATCTGAGTGCTCCTTGAAGTATGTTTGAAGTCATTGTCCTACTAGAAGACCCATTACCTAGGACGTAAACCGAGCTTTCTGACACTGGGCACTATATTGCAACACAAAATCCTTTAGTAGATTGATCATGGATGGGAGGTTAAAGTGACTGTGTGGATGTGGTGTGGAGGAGCAGGATTTGGAGAGATATCACAGGCAGTGAGGAGGAGCAGAGAAGGTGTTACTAGATGGAAACAGGAGAAGGCATAAATCGTTATCTGTGTTTGAAGACAAAAGATTTTGTGTTGAGGAACAGATCTAAGGAGATGTTGAGATGTATGGGGAGGATAAAGGGAGAGATGACTAGAGTAGGTGTAGGGATTAGAGGGGTGAGGGGTTATTAGGAAGTGAAGGACTATAGCCCCCGTCACACACAGCGATCTCGCTAGCGAGATTGCTGCTGAGTCACAAGTTTTGTGATGCAACAGCGATGTCACCAGCAAGATCGCTGTGAAGGACACCTATCAACGAACGGCCCCCCTGCCGGGTATCGCTGATCGTTGTGGAAAGCTCTGGGCATTTTTTTGATCGTTGGTCTCCCGCTGGCCACCACGCATCGCTGCATGTGGCAGGCGGGAGACCAGCGATCAGAGAGCTGGAGCTGGTAACCAAGGTAAACAGCGGGTTTCTAAGCACCGCGCGGCACTTAGAAACCCGCTGTGTACCTTAGTTACCAGCACGCTGATGCAGGGAGCTGGTAACCAAGGTAAACAGCGGGTTTCTAAGCGCCGCGCGGCACTTAGAAACCCGCTGTTTACCTTGGTTACCAGCTCCCTGCACCAGCGTGCTGGTATGTAAGGTACACAGCGATGCGCGCGCTCGTCATCACTGGTGCTGATCGCTGGTGAAGCTGCCAGTTTGGCAGATCACCAGCGATCCTGACAAGTTCATATCGTTGTTGAGATTGCTGGTGAGTCGCTATTTGTGATGGGGCCCTAAGAGGGTGAGAGTGGAAGCAGGCAGAAACATTTTTTACTGTGACTATGTATCTAGTTACCTTCAGTTCCCTTCTGGTTCAATTTTGATCTATTTAATTGCAATATACTTAGATGCTGCACTTGAATAATGCACTAGCAGACTAAAGTCTATGCAGACGTATTACTCACAATATATTTGCTTACAAATGCATTCAGGTGTGAAGCAGAGGGAGGAGGCCCGTAATCCTCTTGATCAGGTTATCAAAGTTGATCCAGATGCAGGATATTGTAGTCAGAGTAAACAAACAGGTCGTAATGAAAAGTGGCGAGAGGGTAGCAACATTCCAGGGATAAGCAGAGGCAAGGAATATTAGGGTTTAGAAAGCTAAATAGCAGTATCACACATACCTGAGTGAAGAATAATAGATAAGTAGGCATACTGATTAGCAAGCAGTTGGGGATGATGACCAGGTGCATTCCGTATACATCATATTAAATTCTGGGTATCAGTGGCATCCTCCTGGGTCTCCTGCCATAGCGTTTCATTTCACTCAAATGTTGGATAGTTCTCGCTAACACTGATGCACACTAAGCCTGCAGGACAGCTTGAATTTCTTTGGAACTTGATTGGGGCTGCTTGCATAAACTGTATTGCAATCTTTTATCAATTTTTCTCTGCCGTCCACATCCAGGTTGATTAGCTACAATGCCAAGGGTTGTAAACTTGATTTTGTTGGGCACCGTGGACAAAGGAACATCAAGATCTGTAGAGATGAACTTTTAACATAAAGATTGTTGAAATTGTTCAACAATTTTGGTTTACAAGTCCTCAGACAGTTCATTTCTCATCTTTCTGTTCTCAATGCTTAGTGTGGCACACACAGAAACACAATGGAAAGATTAAGTCAACTTCTCCCCTTTTAATCTGGTTTCAGGTGTGATTTTCATATTGCCCACATCTGTTACTTGTCACAGGTGAGTTTGACTGAGCACCATATGATGGAAGCAAAGTTGTTTGGCCACAATTTTCAACAATTTTGTCCTGCTCATTTTTGGGGTTTTGTGTGAAATGATGTTCAATTTGCCATTTTTCTCAGTTTTTTATGTTCTTCCAATATGCATAAAGGAAATAAACATGTACACCAAAACATGCGTAATAATTTTCGGGGAGAGATACTTTATTTTCTGGAACAATTTCAAGAACTTCAACATCACTTTTGGCTGTGACAGTAACCTGCTGATTTAAGAGGGACCGGCCGGCCGACCAGCTGAGGTGTATGAAGGCCTTACAACTCTTCCTTGACAAATATTGCAATTGGAGAGATAGATTAAGGAGTTGGAATTCCACGAATTCAGATCTCTCTGGCATTGGCTTTCTCCTCTCTCCCCAATGAAAATACACCAATGTTTGTCCCAGTGCTTGGGTGCATGGGAAGTCATGAAACATAGCCCAAAATGATGTCAGGTGTATGGCCACCTTCAGTGTCTTTAAGCCTTACATTAAGCATAACATATCAGGTAAAACTGGAGTGTTCTTTTAAATTAACCACTTATAGTTCTATTGCTGAAGTAATTAAATTAACATTGATTAGTGAAACATAATTAGCTTTTTCTGTTGTATTGATTTTTTAGGATCACAAATCATATTGTAATGATTGAAGATTGGTCAAAAGGTTTAATCAAATTTCATTCATGGATTGCTTGAAAATCAATCTGTTGACAAAACATGAACATTTTACATAAAAAAAGTGATGACCCCTAAATAAAAGTGAACAACATCCATTATGGAGGAAACATCAATATTATTAATTATAAATAATCGAAAAATTTCCCTTAAAGCAATAAAAAATAATAGAAGTAAGAAAAATCTCCAAGATTGTAATATCAAAGTACGTAACAATTTTCAGCTAAAGGATTGCCCTCGCCTTCCTTACTTCAATTATAGAAAGCATAAATAAACCTAAAAAGAAGAGTTGTATAAGCAATATGCAATTAAATATGTTTCTAAAATATAAAAAGATTTTTTTATGGACTGCAGTTCTAATGGTTTGTATAAGCTCATTTGAGGTACAGGCAGATGAAAGATTTGAGGTTCCTTTCATATATCCTCATAGTGAATTCTGTGTTAAGCTCAGTACCAATAAATCTATGATGAAATGAAAAACGAAGTAGCAGGACACAGTCTTAGAAAGGCTGGTTTTACAAAATGGGGCTTTAAAGGGGTCGGCCACTTTGTCTTGTTAGTGCAGCTTTCCTTATAAACTGACCAGTACTTCTATCCATAAAATAGCAGCTGGTGGAGGGTCAAATGACCAGATCAGCCTATCAGCCTCCCTAAATAGAAATGATGTTTTCCAATATGAGGTCTTGTATAACTTTAGGAGGATGATGGACTGGTTTGGTCACATGCTTCTCCACTAGAAACCATGTTATAGACAGAAGGGTGCTCTAAAAGGAGAACATGATCATCCTTTAAATCTATATATTACAGCCACAACATCCGGATATTCCACTGCTCTTCTGAACTGGACTTAGATGAACATGACATCCTAAGTTTGGTTCTTTAGAACTATGGAAAGTTTAGGAAAGTTTAAATGGGGACCAAAATTTAGCAGTCTTTAATTTTTAATACCAGAACATCCTAACAAAAATAACTTATCGAGCTAAGATTTACAAACCTTTCCAAAGGTGTTTAGTTGCGGTCATGATTGTCTCTCCCTTGTGTTTCCACAGATGGGGTTAATGACCTCTATAAATAATAGACACAACATATAAAGATGGACTATTCCCAATATCATTCAATGTAATGTTTGATTTTCACCTGTGAATTCAGAATTTTGAGAATGAATGATCAGTCCTGGAGGAGAAAGATGCAGATTTCTCTGAAAAGATGCAGTATATCACAACATTTCTTATTTTAACATGTGCTATTGATTTATGCAATAAAATTAAAGTGTCAACTGATATTTGAGCTGAATACAGGGGTTTTGAGAGTAACGTATATTTACATTTTACAATTAGTGATTAAAAGCAACGTAAGTTTACTTTTTTCCCTTGTTTGGCAAAAAATAATGCAATGTTTTATCTGTGGTTAATGAAACAATATAACAAACTTTAGTCAATAGCTCCAGTGAATACTTTTTTAGCCACAGTAGTTTTTCTAGGTAACCCACACATCACGGTGCCTGAAGGTATACAGGTATAATTTAAAAAAACACTCCCCTAGTCCTAATATTTTTGGGTTTAACCTTTTTTCTATTTTTTTTATGTTAATGAAGTATTCTAATTTTTCACAAAAATCATATGACCATGAAAGTGTTACTCCAGTGACATCTATTTAATTATATTTGTGACATACTTGATTACACTTCTTGACACACTTGGGTATTGGAACACAAAAGCTGAGAATAATTGGGCATTTTCTGAGCACAGAAATGACATTCATTAGTATGTCTCAGATATAAGGCTTCAGGCATTTGTATTATAAGGTTTCAATCAAAGCAAACTGGAGGTCATTAAATGTTAAAACAAACACCAAATACATTATGTAATAGAAATGTCAATCTATAAGACACCAATGTTTTTATAAAATAAATAACTTCAAAGGACAAGTAGATCTAACAGACAAGTTGTATGAAGAGCCTCCAAGGACCATTACGTGTAGACATACCAAAATAATTTATTGCAGTTGGAGTGAACATGTCATTGATGGACATTTTATGAAGCAAAAGTAGAGTTTTAAGGTATAAACCAAGACAAAGTCTAAAAATGTCCTAGGAACATGTTCCTGTTGGAATCATATCTACTAATCCAATGTCATTTTATTTCAATGTTTATGTAATTTGTAAACTCCATTCATTGGATTATTTCTTCGGCCTGGAAAATAGCTGGTATCAGGTGTTTAGATCAAAACATCAAATTACTGAGTCATATAAAGTGCTCAGCATAAACTTTATAGTACACTCCCTTTGAAAAGTAAGATTTTAGTCAATATCATGCTGAATACACAAATAATTTCCAAAAGTTTGACAAGTCTGAGTTTCTCACAACATTTTAACCCATAACCTCAAAGTAAGGTTATTAATACTGTATAATATTCATTACAAAATCTTTAGTTTTACTAAAATTAGCTGATGCAAAAATAAATACACCCCACCACAAAAACTACTACATCTAGCATTTTGTATGACGGCCATGATTTTTAAGGACAGCACTAAGTCTTCTAGGCATGGAATGAACAAGTTGATGACAAATTTCAACATCCATATATTTCCATTTTTCAATAAAAACATTTTTTAGAACCTGGATGCTGGATGAAGAGTAACATCCATGCTCTAAAAGAAGCCTTTTAAAAATGGAAAAAGAAATGCAAAATGTCAAAATCTTGTTCATTCAATAACTCGAAGACTTAGCCCTGTCATTAAAAATCATGTTGGTCATACAATTGTCACACAGATGTAGTAGTTTTTATTATGAGGGTTGAATTATTTTTGCATCAACTAATTTGAGTAAAAAAATATTCTATGAATATCAGTCTTGTCAAAAGTTTGGAAATTATTCATGTATTCAAAGACATTTTGACTAAAATCTTACTTTTTAAAGGGGTGTACGCATTTATGCTGAACACTTCTATTCTTAGAGCACTATTATATTTTCTTATAAAGTTTTTTTAAATTCAAGTAAAATTGCCATTTCCTATTTCTTTGGAGTTTCATTATTACCGTGATAAAGGTGATAACCAAAACGTGCGTTGGGGTGGAACCACACTATCTGGTTGAACCTATTAAGCTATATTGATATCTTGCGCTTACATTGTATTCTTGGCCTATGTGTATACCATCATGTCGATTATATGTGCTAATGGTCTACCATGAACAGTTGTTTCCGCAGACTAACCATATATATAATCTATCCCTGTGTGTTACTATGACATATACCCATACTTCTTCCATAACATTGGGACAGTTACATTTCTATACGGAATATTATGAGCTCACCATCTTAATCCATTGCACTCACTTCCATTAATGTTGATGGACAAGTTTCATTTATTCCATCTACATCCTTTCTTGGCATGTCCATTATACCATACAGTATATGACTAGATTAATAATAATAAAAATAAATTTTATTTCTATAGCACAGACATATTCCACAGCACTTTACATTTCAGAGGGGACATGTACAGACGATAGACATTACAGCTAGAGTTGAGCGAAATGGGTCGGTCAAATTCAAAAGTCGCGGACTTTCGCTAAAGTCGAGTTTCACCGATCGAAACCCGACCATAGCGTGAGGTTGGCCATGAGGTCGCCGACTCGAGCGCCAAGGTCGTGTTTCCCATAATGCTTCCAGCGCCTTTTCTCAGCCAATGATCAAGGACGCACACTGTGGGCAACGCGATGACATGGGGAGCGGCTACCACCATCTTAGAGAAGGGCATTGCAGTGATTGGCTGGCTTTGTGTGGTGTCACAGTGGCTATAAAAGCCCTGAACGCTGACCGCCATCTTACTTCTGTCGATCTTAGCATAGGGAGAGGTTGCTACTGCTCGTTCTCAATATGGAGAGTGTATAGGCAGGAAAAAAAAAACTGTGCTTCTGCTGATAGCGATTTTCACTGTACAACACAACAGTTCGTGTGCAGTAACAGGGGAGGATATTTTTGTGTGCAGCAGCGCTGGTGGTTATTAGGCTGCCTTATAAGGCTACCTGATAGCTGCACTGCTGTGTGCACACTGCTGTGCAGACTGCTTTTTTCAAAGCAAAAAAAACTTGTATTCCTTTTGTTTGAACAGTTAGTGAGCGTTCATTTTTTCACACACCGTATAGAGGTGTACGCTCCTCACACACTACCGTGTACCAGCTGGTATGACGGACAAATACATGCTATCTGTGTGTGACTCCATAAAAAGATAGACGGAGATTTTCATTTTTCCATACATACACCGTATAGAGCTGTCCGCTTATCAAACAGTATTGTATATCTGCTGTTTGTATTGTGGTCAAGTCTATACAGAGTCAGGGTGTGTGTGTGAGACTCCGTAAATACATATACGGAAATTTCAATTTTTACATACACCGTATAGAGCTGTCCGCTTGTTAAACAGTATACTATATCTGCTGTTTGATTATGGTCAAATCTATAAAGAGACAGTGTGTGTGTGTGACTCCGTTAAAAAATAGATGGAGATTTAACATTTTTCCATGCATACACCATATCGAGCTGTCCGCTTGTCAAACAGTATCCTATATCTGCTGTTTGATTCCGGTCAAATCTATACAGAGACAGCGTGTGTGTGACTCCGTAAGAAAATAGACAGAGATTTAAAATTTTCCATACATACACCGTATAGAGCTGTATGCTCCTCACACACTACCGTGTACAGGCTGGTATCACGGACAAATGCATGCCATCTGTGTGTGACTCCGTAAAAAGATAGACGGAGAATTTAATTTTCCCATACATACACCGTATAGAGCTGTCCGCTTCTCAAACAATATCGTATATCTGCTGTTTGATTACGGTCAAATCTATACAGAGACAGCGTGTGTGTGACTCCGTTACAAAACAGACGGAGAATTAAAATTTTCCATACATACACCGTATCGAGCTGTCCGCTTGTCAAACAGTATCCTATATCTGCTGTTTGATTACGGTCAGATCTATACAGAGACAGCGTCTGTGTGTGACTACGGAAAAAAATAGACGTAGATTTTCATTTTTCCATACCTACACCATGCTCCTCACACACTACCGTGTACCACCTGGTATCACAGACAAATACATGCTATCTGTGTTTGACTCCATAAAAAAATAGACAGAGATTTAAAATTGTCCATACATACACCATATACAGCTGTCCGCTTCTCAAACAGTATCGTATATCTACTGTTTGAATTAGGGTCCAATCTATACAGAGACAGTGCGTGTGTGTGTGAGTCCGTAAAGACATAGACAGACATTTCCATTTTTGCATACCTCGTATAGAGCTGTCCGCTTCTCTAACAGTATCGTATATCTGCTGTTCGCTTTATGGTCACATCTATACAGAGACACAGCGTGTGTGTGTGAGACTCCGTAAATACATATACGGACATTTCCATTTCTCCAAACACCATATTGATCTATCCGCTTCTCAAACAGTATCTTATATCTGCTGTTCGCTTTATGGTCACATCTACACAGAGTCATCGTGTGTGTGTGAGACTCCGTAAATACATATATGGACATTTCCATTTCTCCATACACTGTATTGAACTGTCCGCTTCTCAAACAGTATCGTATATCTGCTGTTCGCATTACGGTCACATCTATACAGACAAAGCGTGTGTGTGTGAGACTCCAGAAATACATATACAGACATTTCCATTTGTCAATACACCGTATAGAGCTGTCCGCTTCTCATACAGTACCGTATATCTGCTGGTTGTATTACGGTCAAATACATACTGCCAGAGCGTCTGTGTGTGACTCCTGAAACAAATATATGGAGATTGACAGTTTCACCAAAAACGTATACAGCTGTACATTTCTGATACAGTACCGTATCTCTGCTGGTTGGATTACGGTCAAATACATACTGGGAGAGTGTCTGTGAGTAGCAAAATATATACGGAGATTTACATTTTTCCATACACCTTACACAGCTGTACGCTCCTCATACAGTACCATATCTCTGTTGCTATTTTTGGTACATTTTCCCTAACATGAGGAGGTATGGTGGAAGAGGCCGTGTACGTGGGGGCGCAGCTGGTACTGATGGTGGTGGTGGTGCATCTGCTGG
The DNA here is from genome assembly GCF_039654945.1 of Dendrobates tinctorius. Classification (NCBI taxonomy): domain Eukaryota; kingdom Metazoa; phylum Chordata; class Amphibia; order Anura; family Dendrobatidae; genus Dendrobates; species Dendrobates tinctorius. Next base: position 31,661,640 of record NW_027361671.1, on the reverse strand, counting down.
TTATGGCAAAAGCACAATAGCAGCTAAGGCAAGAGGTGTTGAGCCTGCATCATCGTCTGACACAAGAAGGTCTTTAAGGTTCCCTTTTCTGGGAGTAGGTAAACCGCTTTTAAAGCCGGAGCATCGGGAACAGGTTTTGGCTTACATTTCCGAAACAGCCTCCAGCTCTATTGCCTCCTCTTCGGAAGTTACAAATACTGCAAGCACAGAGTCGTCAATTCAGGCTTCTGGCGAGGAACAACACCTTTCCTTGTGTCCTTCACCCATACCAAAAGTGAAGGATGTGGCAGCCCACACTTCAGATTACTCCATGGAGCTCTTTTCACATACCATGCCTGGGTTATCAAGTCAAATCCTGAATTCCCCAGTCAAAGATGAATTTGACATGGAGTGCACTGATGCACAGCCACTGCTAGATGATTCTGCTGGTACATTCACCCACAGCACTGCATTTGCCTTGCAGTCTACTGAGCCAGAATCTGTCCCTGATGAAACTCAGGTGCCCCTTCCCGCATACTAAACCACCTTACACGGTGACACAGAGGAAGGTGCAGATGAAAGCACCAGTTCCCTGAGCAGGTGGGGGGGCAGCATACTCATGGGTGACGTCACTGGCACAGGGCCCCTCATAGTATGCAAAAGTGTCTCTGCCGGTGGGAGGGCCCACTCGCCGTCCGACACATCGGGGCCATGAGGGGCCCTGTGCCTGTGCCGTCGCCCACGAGTGGCCCCCCTGCTTGCTCATGGCCACAGCACTTGCAATACTTACCCCTCCCTACTCCACTGCCATGACGTCTTCCGCGTTTCCTGACAGTGACATTCAGGTCAGAGAGCGTGATGACATCACGTCTGTATGCCCTCTGCCTCAATAGTCCAAGTGCAGAGAGCTGGAAGATGTTGACACTGAGGAGGCCAGAGTAGAGCAGTGCCCAGCAAGGAGAGGTATTTAACTTTTTTAAAGGTTGGGAGCAATTTTTGGGGAGCACTATACACTGGAGAATAAGTTATGGGGTCCATAATACACTGGAGCATCATCCATGAGGCCCATCATATACTGGAGCATTCCAAATGGGGGACATCAGACACTGGAGCAGCATTTACGGGGTACATTATACACTGGAGCATTAGAAATGGGGCCCATTATATATGGAGCATTATTTGGGCCCATAAGACAGTGGAGCATCATCCATGGGGACCAACATATACTGTAGCATTATGTGGAGCTCGTCATATACTGTATGGAACATTATATGGGACCAATTATTCTGTATGGAGAAATATATGGGGCTCATTATTCTGTATGTCGCACTATGTGGTGGCCATAATTCTGTATGGAGTAATATACTGTCCATTTTTTGAGCTATTGGAGAATTTAAAATAGATATCAGTCATGTCATGTAAGGAATGAAGTATTTTACATTGTACTATACCAATATTTCTCTGCCGTATCGGAGCATCATGAATTGTGTTATATGTTAAAGGGGCCTACTGACACTCTTTGGCCCGGGCCACACGAAAAGCTGGAGCCAGCCCTACCCCCCCCACAACTTTAGCCAAATAACCCCCAGTTTTAAATGCGTAACAATTATTATAAAGTAAATAAAGGTTGACAAGCTTAAGTCATAAGAATTGATGTTGTTTGCATTGAAATGGGCACTGTAAGTGTGTTTACTGTCCTCCACTCCCTGCTGACTTTGCTTCCCCATTGACTTGCATTGGGTTTCGTTTTTCAGTCGGACCCCGATTTTTCCCTATAGTCGGCTGATTTCGTTCGACTGGACTTTTGAGAAAGTCGGGTTTCATTAAACCCGAGTCGACCCTAAAAAAGGCAAAGTCACTCATCTCTAATTACAGCATAACAATAATCACATAGATCATAACAGATACCAAGAGGAATGAGGGCCCTGCTCGCAAGCTTACAATCTATGTGGAAAAAAGGTAGACACGAAAGGTTGGTGGTAACAATTGCCCTGATTGTATGGACCAGCCATAATGTTAAGTGTGTAACAGTACAGGCACAGAGGGCTAATAGATGCATAAAGCATGTGGGAACATGATGCGGGGAACCTGGTTATGGTAAAACCTTTGGCTGTGTCACACAGGGATAGATTAGGTTAATGTGTTGAGGCGGTAGGCCAGTCTGAATAAAAGCGTTTTCAGGGCATGCTTAAAATTGTAGGGATTGGGGACTAATCGTATTGACCTGGGAAGTGCATTCCAAAGAATTGGCACAGCACGTGATTACATTTCCAATTAAATTGACAAGTGATGGGCAAACCTGAACAGTAATGTTTGGGTCCTTACTGGATACCTAGTGTCCTTGGACAAACCCCAAACATGGACTTCTCCGGGAAGTCCGTTTTACTGTTCTGGTTCGGCTCCCCGAACATTGACTGTTTTCCATGCTGTCATATGTGTGACCATGTGAGAAGCACCAGTGGCTCTAATCAGCAGTAAGATAGCTACTGCCGGTCAGAGAGCTGCGGTTCCCACGCTTGTCAGATGACAGCATATAAGTCAGCAGCTTTGACTGTCAGAAAAATGTTACCACCGGTCACATGTGACAGCTGATGGTTGTACTTCTCTTGTTATCCTACACCTGCTGTCGCTGAGCAGGCGAGGCTGATGAGACTATCCATCATCCATTGCCTGTGCAAAATTAAATTTAAACAAATAGCGTGGGGTTTCTTCTACTTTTTTATAACCAGCGGAGGCAAGACTGACAGCTGCGGCTCCAATCCCCAACTGTCAGCTTTATTATCTGTCTGGTTATCAAAAATAAAAGGGTCCCACACTGTTTTTCAAAATTATTTAAATAAATAATTTTAAAAATGTCATGGGGTTTTCCCCCATTTTTGACAAACAGCCAAGCTAAATCAGACACTTGGAGGCTGTTATTTTCAGACTTGGAAGGGGACATGGATATTGGCCCTTCCCAGTCTAAAAATAGCATCCCCCAGCCACCCCAGAAAAGGTGCATCTATTAGATGCGCAATACTAGCTCTTTGCTCGGCTCTTCCCACTTACTCTGGTGCAGTGACAAGTGGGGCATTAGTGGGGTATTAGTTGTGGGGTTGATGTCAGCTGTTTTATGGCCGATGACATCAAGCCCAAAGGTTAGTAATGGAGAGGCTCATCGGACAAGTAAGGAATATTTTTTTTTTTTTTTTCCCCCTGTTTATGTACCTACCTACTGTCAATGTAATGCCTTTATGCATCTGTATCTGTACTTGTTCCTGCATTGCTACTGTAATGCTCTGAATTTCCCCATGGTGGGACTATTAAAGGATGATCTTATATGGTGTTTTATTTCTTTTTTTTACTTTTACACAGGACATGGGCTTCAGTGTATTAAGCTTAAACATCAGGATAATTGCTAAATGCTTTTCAATTTTATTTCTAATAAAGGAATCTGTGCCTTTCTTTCAAATAAAAGACATTCTTCTGGCTGTTTATTTACAATCTAACCATGGTGGTTTTAATGGTGGTGTCTAGTGATGGGCGAGAACTAAAATGCTCGGGTGCTCGTTGCTTGGGTTGAGCATATTGGAGTACTCGGGTACTCGGACAGAACAACAAGCCCAATGTAAGTCTATGGGAGACCCGAGCATTTTTGACATGATCCCCCTGGGGTTCCTTTTAAGGTCTAAAAACATCTGAAAATGAAGGAAACACTACTTAAATGACACTGGTACATCATGGGGATTGCCTCTGGAGGCATTACTGACTCCTAGTTCACAGCTTAAAACAATGATGTTGTCAGAGTTTCATGCCATTTTTACCGGTGCACCAAAAAACATACCAAAACTAAACCAAAAAGGATTGTGCTGGGAAATATGTAAAGATACATCCTTCCAAGGTTAATGACTTGTATATAAGGCAAAATAATTAACCCCAGACCAAAATGTTCCTCCCCCACTTGGGCTATGTTCAGATGCAGCGTTTTTGAAGCGTTTTTCAACTTTAACATTGCTTTCAACCAATTCAAATGCATTTACCGTATATACTCGGGAATAAGCCGACCCGTGTATAGGCCGAACCCCCTAATTTTGCCACAAAAAACTGGGAAAAGTTATTGACTCGTATATAAGCCGAGGGTGGAATCCATAGACTATGCCCCCATATGCTGCTCCATAGTTTATGCCCCCATATGCTGCTCCATAGATTATGCCCCCTTTTGCTTCTCCATAGTTTATACCCCCCATATGCTGCCCCATAGACTATGCCCCCATACGCTGCTCCATAGTTTATGCCCCCATATGCTGCTGAGCAGAATATGCCCCAATATGCTGCTCCATAGAATATGCCCCCATATGCTGCCCCATAGATTATGCCCCCATATGCTGCTCCATAGATTATGCCCCCATATGCTTCTCCATAGTTTATGCCCCCATATGCTTCTCCATAGTTTATGCCCCCATATGCTGCCCCATAGACTATACCCCCATATGCTGCCCCATAGACTATGCCTCCATATGCTGCCCCATAGAATATGCCCCATATGCTGCTCCATAGACTATGCCCCCATATGCTGCTCCATAGAATATGCCCCCATATGCTGCAAAAAAAAATCCATACTCACCTCTCCTGGGTCCATTGCCACTGTCTTATGTCAGTGACTGTTAAGCCAGCAGAGGGGCGGCACGCACTAACCACATCCCTGCTCCCCCTGCTGCTTAAATGTCACTGACACAGGATGCAGCAGAGATAGCGGTGAGCAGCGATGGACCGGGAGACAGGTGAATATCGCTATACTCACCCATCCTGCCACGGTCTCTGCAGCCTCGCTTCTCCACTGTCTCCCTTCCTGTCTTCAGCGGTCATGTGGTGCCACTCATTACACTCATGAATATGCGCACGTGACCACTGAAGACAGGAAGGGAGACAGTGGAGAAGCGAGGCTGCAGAGACCGCGGCAGGACAGGTAAGTATGATCTCTGACACCCCCACTCCCCCTCCCCTGCCGACCCCTAGGTATATGACCCGTGTATAAGCCGAAAGGGGGACTTTCAGCCCAAAAAACGGGCTGAAAATCTCAGCTTATACACGAGTATATTCGGTACTTGGAAATATTATTGTAACATTTAACAACCCTAGCTAGCCATGTGGTTTGTGACACATAAGCAGACTCATCTTGTTTCATTTATGAAGGAGGGACTCTTAAAGTCACAGAGCCTATTTTTACCAGGGCATTAGGCAGCATTGATCTTCTTAAAGGGCCGTTATTAAACAGTGGGTCTCCTAAACTCTTATTGTCTATGCAGTGAGTGGATGGGCTGTCAATAATCGCTACACATCATAATACCCCTTTCACGAGAGGTACAGGAGGACTTCCAGAAAAAATGTTGCATTGAATGCAAGGCCTGGCTTGCCCCAAAGTTACATGCACCCCAATAAGCTTTTTCACGTACTGGATGGCCTCCGGAAAATAAACTTCACATTATTCATTTTGTACTCCCATTCTGTTTTCTTATGCATTAACAGCAAGGCCAGCCCTGCTGCCAAGTCATCTGCATCCCAATATGCATATGAACCCAGGTACTGGATGGTCACAGGAAAATCCACTTCACATTATTCATTTTGTACTCCCATTCTGTTGTCTTATGCATTGACAGCAAGGCCTGCCCTGCTACCAAGTCCTATGCACCTCAATAAGCTTTTGAACCCACGTACTGGTTGGGCACAGGAAAATCCACTTCACATTATTCATTTTTTACTCCCATACTCTTTTCTTATGCATTGACAGCAAGGCCTGCCCTGCTGCCAAGTCATATGCACCCCAGTAAGCCTTTGAACCTAGGTACGGGATGGGTACAGGAAAATACACTTCATATTGTTCAGTTGGTCCTGCCATACTGTTTCCTTATGCATTGAATGCAAGGGCCTCCTTGACCTAAATTTGCACGCACCCCTTTCCCTCCTTTGGAGAAACATGGAGGAAGACCTCATTAAAAAATAGTCCCAATTGAAAGAAGTGGCTCTCCTAGACTTGTAATGCCCATACACTAAGTGTATGAGCTGGCAAACATTTTCCCCTGTTCGGTACAACTTAATCTTTTTCATAACAAGTGTTTTACGCTCAGCATAACCATCCACTCTTATTAAGAAATCAACACTGGCTGTAGCAGCATTAAGTACGTTAACCCTGGTGATCTAGTAGCGTTGGATGATGAGACGTGGAGGAAGGTCTAATTAAAAAAAAGGCTCAATTGAAAGAAGCAGCTCTCCTAGATTTGTAATGCCCATACATTAAGTTTATGGGCTGACAAGCATTTCCCCTTGGGGGAGTACATATTTCTTTTAAATTTGGTGACTGGCATCATAACACCCCTGCCAAAAACTAGAGTGGTTGGAGCATGACAGATTACGTTCACCCTGTTGTTCTAGTGGTGTATGGTGAGGATGAGGAGAAGGAGGAGAAGGACGCCAAAATCATGAAGCGTATACCCATATGTGGGTGTGAAGAGGTGCATTGGAATACACCTCCCAAAAAGACAATAGATTAGAGGTTATGTTTTGCTGTGATCATTTGGTGGTGTCGAGAAGTCTGGCCCAATCCAACCCTTGTTCATTTTTATATGAATCAGCCTGTCTGCATTTTCCTTTGACAGGCAAATGCACTTATCTGTGTTAATTCCACCAGTTGCACTAAAAACCTGTTCTGACAAAACGCTAGTGGCAGCGCAGGCCAGGACCTCCAGAGAGCCAGTTCATGCCACGTGTCCAGCTTGGATACCCAATAATTAAAAGGCACAGAGGAATCACGGAGGACATTGGTTCAGTCAGCAAGGTACTCAATCAGCATCTTAGAAAACATTGCATTCCTTGTCACATTACCCCACGCCTCAGGGCCAGCGCGATGGGAGGGTCTGAGAAGACTGTCCCAGAACTTTGCCAGTGTTCGCCTGCCTCTGCTGGATTGGAGTTGTTTCTCTCTCACCTGTACTCCCTGGTTGTCCAACCATCTGATATGGCTGCGGCCAGCGTTTTGAGATGGAAATTTTTTTATTAATTCTGCAACAATGGCCCTCTGGTAGAGATGAGCGACTTTGCCTTTTTTCGGGTCGAGTCGGGTTTCATGAAACCCGACTTTCTCAAAAATCGGGTCGAACGAAATCGGCCGATTATCGTGAAAAGTTGAAGACCGACTGAAGCACGAAACCCAATGCAAGTCAATGGGGAAGAAAAGTCGGCAGTGAGTGGAGGACAGGAAACACACCTACAGTTCCCATTTTAATGCCAAAAACATCAATTCTTATTACTTAAGCTTGTCAACCTTAATTTACTTTATAATAATAGTTAGACATTGAAAACTGGGGGTTATTTGGCTAAAGTTGTGGGGGGGTAGGGCTGGCTCCAGATTTTCGTGGGCCCAGGGCCAAAGAGTGTCACTGGGCTCCTTTAACACATGCCACAATTCATGATCCTCTGATACGGCAGAGAAATAGCGGTATAGTACAATGAAAAATACTTCACTTCTTATATCGCATGACTGATATCCTTTTTAAATTCTCCAATAGCTCCAAAAACAGACAGTATATTACTACATACAGTATTATGGCCACCGCATAGTGCGTTATACAGAGTAATGAGGCCCATATATTTCTCCATACAGAATCATTGGTCCCATATAATGTTCCATACAGTATATGATGAGCTCCACATAATGCTGCAGTATATGTTGGTCCCCATGGATGAAGCTCCACTGTCTTATGGGCCCAAATAATGCTCCATATATAATGGGCCCCATTTCTAATGCTCCAGTGTATAATGGGCCCTGTAAATGCTGCTCCAGTGTCTGATGTCCACCTTTGGAATGCTCCAGTGTATGGTGGGCCTCAAATCTCAAATATCATTCTCCAGAGTATAGTGCTCCCCAAAAATACCTGCCCCAACATTGAAAACAAATAAGTCTCCTCGCTAGGGAATTCCTGTACTAGTCTGGACTCCTCGTCGTCCCTATCTTCCATCTCACTGCACTTGGACTGTTTAGGCAGAGGGCATAAAGACGTGATGTCATCGAGCTCTCTGACCAGAATGTCACTGTCAGGAAACGCGGAAGACGTCACGGCAGTGGAGCAGGGAGAGGTAAGTATTTCAACTTTGTAAGTGCTGTGATCCTGAGCAAGCACGGGGGGCCCACTCGTTGGCGACGGCACTGGCACAGGGTCCCTCATAGTATGCCGGTGTGTCTGACGGCGGGAGTGCACCCCCACCGTCAGAGACACTTGATTCTACTATGAGGGACTTTGTGCCAGTGCCGTTGCCAAACAGTGTGCCCACCCACCTGTCCAGGGCAATGGCACTTGCACGGGTGCATGCGCCAGGTGGTGACCCCGGCCCTGAGGGGGGAGGCAGCCCTGTTAGGGAGGTGGAAAAATTGGCATATGTTGATGTTGGACATTCAGCATCTGCAAATGGAGTAATTGTAGAAGCCCCGGTAGAGGAGGACAAGAGCAAGCCATTTTTCTGGCAACCTACATGTCAGCAGGGGAGGGTGGGACAAAATCCTTTGAAACCCATGCATGGGTCATTTTAATGAAGGTTAGATCATCAACATTTTGGGTCGACAGATGGGTCCTTTTTTCTGTGAGGATTGATCCAGCAGCACTGAAGACTCTTTCAGATAACACACTAGCAGCAGGGCAAGCAAGCTCCTGTAAGGCATATTGTGCCAATTCAGGCCGGTGTCAAGTTTACTGGCCCAATAGTCAAAGGGGAATGACCGGTGAGGGAAAACATCGATATGAGAGGAGAAGTAGTTTGTTACCATAGTTGACAACTGCTGTCTCCTGTCACTTTCGATCGATGCAGTATTACCAGCCGTGTCAGCGGTACTTGAAAAATCAGTCCACAACATGGTCATGAAACCCCTGTGTCCAACGCCACTTCGGCTGTGTGCACCACGAACACCTCTGTCATGTTGCCACCTACGGCTCGTTGGAAAAACATCACCGCCGCTGTGTGCTGGGAATGCCTCAAACAAATGGTTTACCAGAGTTGCTTGTTTGTTAGCAATATTAGCTCTAGGTTCTCCTGTGGCATGATGTTTTGAAATTTGCCTTTATAGCGTGGATCCAGGATGCTGGCCAACCAGTAGTCATCATCGTTCATCATTTTGGCAATGCGGGGGTCCCTTTTTAGGATCTGCAAGGCATAATCAGACATGTGGGTCAATGTTCCAGGTGTCAATGATGCACTGCGAGTGCTGGGTGAAGGAGCACTTTCCGGCAAATCCACATCCCTGCAGTCACGCACAAACCCTGTACCTGACCTTGTCACGCCAACATTTTTTCTTGCCCCCTGAGAAGCATCCTCCTCCCCAAAATAATCATCCCCATCATCCTCCTACTCCTCTTCCTCTTCTTCCTCCACCTCATCCACGAGACTTCCCTGACCAGAAAATGGCTGACTGTCATCAAGGCTTACCTCCTCCTCTTCCTCCTCGGCTGCAGACGCCTGCTCCTTAATGTGCGTCAAAGTTTGCATGAGCAGACGCATAAGTGGGATGCTCATACTTATGATGGCGTCGTCTGCCCTTACCAGCCGTGTGCATTCCTCAAAACACTGAAGGACTTTGCAGAGGTCTTTCAGCTTCGACCACTGCACACCAGACAATTTCATGTCTGCCTGCAAACTGCCTGCCCGTGTATCCTCCCACAAATGATTTACAGCCTGCCTCTGTTCGCATAGCCTCTGAACCATGTGCAGGGTGGAGTTCCACCTTGTTGCAATGTCGATAATTAGGCGGTGCTTGGGAAGGTGGAGCAATCGCTGCAGCTTCTGCATACGACTGGAGTGTACGGGCGACCGGCGGATGTGCGAGCACAGTCGTCGCACCTTATGGAGCAGGGGTGTTAACTCCGGATATTTATTGAGGAAGCACTGCACCACCATGTTCAAGGTGTGAGCCAGGCAAGGTATGTGTCTGAGTTATTAAAGGGCTATGGCTGCCACAAAATTCTGGCCATTATCACTAACTACCTTGCCTACCTCAAGATGTAGACTGCCCAGCCATGACTACTTGTCACTGCAAGTAGTCGGCCTGTACCTCCGCGGTGTGTCTGTTGTCTCCCAAACACATCATCTTCAACACAGCCTGCTGACGCTTACCACTAGGTGTTCGATAGTGGGACACGTCATGTGCAACACTGGCAGCTGCGGATGGAGTGCTCGTGCTACTGCGCTCTGTGGACGAGCTTTCGCTTCTGGAGGAGGAGGGTCGAACGCCTACAGCCAACTGTTTCCTATACCGTGGGCTAGGCAGCACTGTCCCACTGCCGCTGTCCCCTGTGGACCCTCCATCCACCACATTAACCCAGGGCGCAGTGATGGACACGTAATGGCCCTGGCCATGCCTACTGGACCATGCATCTGTTGTGAGGTGCACCTTTCCACTCACTGATTGCTTGAGTGCATGGACAATGCGGTCTTTCACATGCACGTGGAGGGCTGGGATGGATTTTCATGAAAAGAAGTGCTGACTGGGTAGGTCATAGCGTGGAACTGCGTAGGCCATGAGCTCACGGAAAGCTTTGTTTTCAACCAACTGGTAGGGCATCATCTCTAACGAGATTAGTTTGGCAATGTGGGCGTTCAAAGCCAGTGTACACGGATGAGAGGATGAGTACTTTCTTGTCCTACTCAGAGTCTCTGGTAGGGTGCGGTGGACTTGAGAGCTGCATATGGTGGAACTAGCGGTGGACATGGTGGACTGAGAGATGGTTGTTGATGGTGATGGTGTTGGTAGTGTTGCTGATGGCCTAGAGTCAGTCTTTTGTAGCAATAACATTGTGATTCCATGACTGCTTTGCCCTTGCGACGACACCTCTACATTTGCTGCTGGTGGTGTGCTAACCGGTGGGCTTACAGTGGGGGAAGCGATGTAGCGTTGCTGACCTTCATTCGGAGCAGGTGCACATGTGGTATGTGAGGTTTGTTAGTCCATCCACGGTTGCAAGTGCATGGTGGTTAAATGTCTAAGCATGCAACTGGTATTCATATTTGTCAGATTTTTCCCTCGGCTAAAGGTCTTTGCGCACTTCTTACAGATAACTTGTGCCTGATCATTAGGATTTTGTTCAAAAAAGTGCCACACTGCACTCTTCCTACTATGGAAGACATTTTGAGACGTTGCACGCTGTGCTAATTTGACCATCTGGCCAAGCTGTCCTGCAACTCTTTTGTTTTTTATAACACGTTTTTGGACTGCTACGGTCCTGCCAGATAACAGCTGTTGCAATGTCGTTGCCTGCTGCGGATCCTCCTCCTCCTCCTCTTCTGAGCTATTTGCAGCGACACTCTCTTCCCCCAATGGATGCCAATCTGGGTCAACAACTGGGTCATCCATCACCTCCTCTTCAATTTCATGTGCACCTTCCTCTGTGTCACCGTGTAAGGTGGTATAGTATGCGGAAAGGGGCACCTCAGTTTCATCAGGGTCTGATTCTGCCTCAGTACACTGCGAGGACAATGTAGTGCTCTGATTGAATGTACCAGCAGAAAAATCTAGCAGTGGCTGTGCATCAGTGCACTCCATGTCAGATTCATCTTGGACTGGGGAATTCACGATTTGACTTGCTAACCCAGGCATGGTATGTGAAAAGAGCTCCATGGAGTAATCGGTAGTGTGGCCTGCCACATCCTTCACTTTTGGTAGGGGTGAAGGACACAAGGAAAGGTGTTGTTCCTGACCAGGAGCCTCCAATGACGACTCAGTGCTTTTATTTTTTCAATTCTTATGGAAATAATTTATGGACTTCCATGCGCTGCTTGACAAAATACAGAATCCCACTTACGGTGAAAGATTAATCGTTTATTCTCAACGCGTTTCGAAGCAACAACTTCTTCCTCAGTATGTTGTCATCCCCTGAGGAAGAAGTTGTTACTTCGAAACGCGTTGAGAATAAATGATTAATCTTTCACCGTAAGTGGGATTCTGTATTTTGTCAAGCAGCGCATGGACGTCCATAAATTATTTCCATAAGAATTGATGTATCAGCGGTCACTCGGTTTGACCTTTGGACGTGCAGCAGCTGACCACGAATCTTATGTGCTTGATCTCTCCTACAAATAGGTGAGTGAATTTCTTTTAATCTTTTAATAACAACTCGGATAAGACCCTATTGCGCTTTTCTGTTCCTTTAGTATATTGTTTTTATTTTTTGAAACTTCAGAAGAGGAGGCGAGAGAGCTGGAGGCTGTGTCAGCAATGTAAGCCAAAACTTGTTCCTGAAGCTCTGGCTTTGAAAGTGGTTTAACTACTCCCAGAAAAGAGAGCCTTCGAGGCCTTGTGGAGCCAGACGATGGCGCAGGCTCAACACCTCCTGCCTTAGGTGCTATTGTGCTTTTGCCACTACCAACAGATGCAACACCACCACCACCACCATCGGGACTAGCTGGAAACTCCCGCCCACTTCCATGGCATCTTCCACCATACTTGCTCATTTTTGTGAAAATGTACCCAAAATACCACCAGCTATATGGTACTGTAAAACAAGGTAGAAGGTGTATCTACTATTGGTGAGAATTTGAATCTCACTATAGATTTGAGGGCGCAGAACTATTGTCTCTGGCCCAGTAGAGATTACACCTCAATGTAACAGGCTGAAATTGGATGGTGTAGGACAAGGTGGAGCGTGTCTATAGGATTGGTGAGAATTTGAATCTCACTATAGATTTGAGGATGCAGAACTATTGTCTCAGGCCCAGTAAAGATTACACCTCAATGTAACAGGCTGAAATTGGATGGTGAATGACAAGGTGGAGGGAGTCTATAGGATTGGTGATGTTTTGAATCTCACTATAGATTTGAAGACGCAGAACTATTGTCTCTGGCCCAGTAGAGATTACACCTCAATGTAACAGACTGAAATTGGATGGTGTATGACAAGGTGTAGGGTGTCTATAGGATTGGTGAGAATTTGAATCTCACTATATATTTGAGGACGCAGAACTATTGTCTCTGGCCCAGTAGAGATTACACCTCAATGTAACAGGCTGAAATTGGATGGTGTATGACAAGGTGGAGGGTGTCTATAGGATTGGTGAGATTTTGGATCTTACTAGAGATTTGAGGACGCTGACAATGATGCTCTCAGTCCAAGTATGGATGCAGGCAGCCTAATAAGCAGGACTGCTGCACAGAGCACACACAAAAGGGTGGAAAAATGAACCCTTGGAAACTGTGCAGAAAAGAGGAAGAAAGTATTTTTGCTTTTAAAAAAGCAGTTTGCACAGCAGTGTGCAAACAGCTATGCAGCTATCAGGGAGCCTTATAAGACAGCCTAATAACCAACAGAGCTGATGCACAAAAATAGAGCCTCCTCTGTCACTGCACACAAAGTGTTGGGTTGTAAGTGGAAATCGCTAACAGCAGAAGCAGTTTTTTGGTTCTTCTTCCCTGCCTAACGCTCTCCCTTATTCAGAATCAGCAGCTGCAACCTCTCCCTAATGCTAATATCGGCAGAAGTAAGATGACGGTCGGCGTGCATGCCCTTTTATAGACCCTGTGACGCCACACAAAGCAAGCCAATCACTTGCATGCTCTTCTCAAAGATGGTGGTGACTGATGCCTATGTCATCGCGTTGCCCACAGTGTGCATCCTTCATCACTGACTGAAAAAGGGCGCTGGAAGCATCTTTTGAAACGCGACTTTGGCACTCTGGTCGCTGACCTCGTGGCCGACCTCACGCTATGGTCGGGTTTCGTTTCATGAAACCCGACTTCAGCGAAAGTCGGCAACTTTTGAATATGACCGACCCGTTTCGCTCAACTCTACCCTTTGGTACTGCACCATTATAGTTCACCTGTCTGCCCCTGGAACAAGAGATTGAAAGTTCTCATTTTATTATAGGTCTAAAAGTGTCATTACCCAGTAATGACTGTTACCCAAAATTTTGACAATACGAGGGTCACAGGAAAGGCAGCACAACATAAAGTCAGCCATGTGTGCCAGACTGGTAACAGGCAAGCCTTCTGTGTCCTCACCAACAAGGACAACTGACCAAGGAGTACTCTTCCTCGTCTTCCTCCCTGTCCTCAGGCCATCCACACTGAACAGACGGTATGACAGTTGTGCTTGTAGTACCATCTATAGCCATGAAAGTAGCTCCTGTTCTTCCTCCTCCTCCTCTTCCTCAATGTCAACCAATCCGCGCTGGATCACAAGAGACTGGGCTGTGTGTAATCACCCTGTATGGTTCCTTGCTCCATGTCCTCGTGCCTCGCCTGCAATGCATCCTCTTTCATTGTGAGCAGAGAGCTTTTAAGAATGCAGAGAAGCGAGATGGTGATGCTAATTATGACGTCATTGCCGCTCACCATCTTGGTGGACTCTTCAAAGTTTTGGAGTATGTTACATATGTCAGACATCCATGTCCACTCCTGAGGTCTTATTTATGGAGTCAAACCTGAATAACACGGCCTTGTTGATGCTGGTATTCAGCAACTGCCCTCTTCGGCTCACAAATCCTTTCCAACATATGCAGTGTAAAGTTTCAATGCATGGGTACATCACACATCAGTCAGTGAGCTGGAATCTGCTATTGCTGCTGAAGCACAGCAGTAGCTTTTTAGAAAACGTTGAACTAGGTTAAGAACATGAGCCAGGCATGGTATGTGTGTCAGTTCGCCTCAGAGCCGCCACCAGGTTCTTGCCATTGTCACACACAACCATGCCTGGCTGGAGGTTCAGCAGGTGTCAGCCACACATTTGCCTGCTCTTTCAGAGCTGTCAACAACTCTTAAGCATTGTGCTGTTTGTCACCTAAGCAGATTAGCTTCAGCACAGCCTGTTACCACTTGGCTTTGACAATGCTGCAGTGCTTCCAGCTTGTGACTGATTTGCTCATTTCGGAGATGGAGGCTGAAGAGGAGGAGGGGCAAGAGCTGTACACTGTGGGTGCAACCCTGATTGACGTAGGGCCCGCAATCCTTGGCATCAGGAGGACGTGTTTCATTCCAAGGTCTGACTGGGTCCTGGCTTCCACTATGTTAACCCAGTATGCCGTCAGCGAGAAGTACCGTCCCTGGCCACAAGCACTTGTCTGTGGTTAGGTGTACTTTCCCAGTAACTGCATTGTTGAGAGCACGGGTAATGCTGTGGGACACGTGCTTGTGTAATGTTGAGAAGGCACAGCGGGAGAAATAGTGGTGGCTTGGGACCCAGTACCTTAGGATGGCCGTCGCCATCAGGTTGCGGAAAGCTTCCGTCTCCATGAGCCTAAAAGGCAACATTTCGAGCGCAAGCAGACGAGAAATGTGTGAGGCGTTGACTGCATATTTCCGCTTATGTTACAATGACTGGGGTATGGACAACCGAAGGCTGTGCTGGGACAAGGACTTGATGATGGTGCTATTTGACTGTGGGCAACAGCAGGTGCAGGGCAGGAGGCAGCTTCGCATGCACCGTGGACAGGGGATTGGCTCGCACGCACAACATTGGAAGAAGGAGTGATGTCACCCACAGACACTGTTTCTGGAGCCTGGGGTTGGGCCCACAAAGTCGGGCGCTTTGCTGCTGTGTGCCTGATCATGCTGGTGGTGGTAAGGCTGGTAGTTTTGCTGACCCTGCTGATGCTGGCATGACAGGTGTTGCAAATGGCCTGTTTGGGGCTATCGGTAGAGTGTTTAAAAAATAACCAGACTCGGGAAGACCTAACAGTAGTACGGGCATCTTCCGTCATGTTGGTGTTACGAGTAACGGTTGCCCGCCTTCTGTCCACCACACTACTTCTTTTTGCCTGAAGGGGTGCTAGGCCTCCCTCCCCCTGTGTGCTGCTGTCCTCGCTCTGCATGTCCTCCTGCCAGGTTGAGTCAGTTACTATATCATCCACCACCTCATCTTCCATTTCCGCACCCTGGTCCTCCTCCTGACTTTCAGGCAATTGTGTCTCATCATCATCCACCTCTGACCGTGGCTGCTCAAATTTTTGGGCATCGCTACATGGAATCTCATCTTGCCCCACTTCAAGTGGACCAGGCGAGAGGCCCAAATCTATAAATGAAAAATTGAACACTCAGAGTGTCCGAGTGTGGGATCAGTTGTCTCCGGGCACTCAGCATGGTGGGAGGATGAGTGTGAGGAATATGCAGTCCAGATTCATGGCTACTCAGACTTGACCATGTGGAAGACAGGGGGTTGGTTATGGTGGCCAAGTAACTGGAAGTATTATCCACTATCCAACCAACAACCTTTTCATACTGTTCTGGCTTCAATAGTGCTCTCTTGCTGCGGTTCCCTAGGACTTCGGACAATAATGTAGTGACCCAGTCCAGAGTGTGTCTGTCCCTTTAAGTAATACTTAATTGTGAGTAGCTTCTGTACACTACTGCTCACTCTCTAACTGGCTCTCTACATTATTTGTGAGCTGTAATTCTCCATTTCTAGTCACCTTAATTTTAGATGCAATGCATTTCTTGTTTGCTGTGTTCTGTCGCCATCTAATGGTAAAAGTGTACAAGGACTGAATTTTTGTTTTGTAAGGATCTGAGATGTGAATTTGGTCTCCTATTGGCCAGGTCCTAGTCACATGGTCAATAGGAGGATCTGTTTTTCCAGGCAAGTCTAGAATGTTCTTTAGTCTGAGGGATGCCTTCAGGGATAGCAGAACACACGTGGAGGAGGTTTTTACCTCAAGATCTCCTGCAGGCGTAAAAGCCTAAGTTCCCTCTAACCTTTACAGACATCATTCTATTTCTGACAGGTTTCACCACATGTAAAGTATTGCTGACAGGATTCACCACATTTAAAGTATTGCTGACAGGATTCATCACATCTAAAGAATTGCTGACAGGATTCACCACCCACATCTAAAGAATTGCTGACAGGATTCACCACATCTAAAGTCTTTATGACAGGATTCACCATAGTTTCTAAATTCACCTATAAGTACTTGTGCATGTGCCGTGACACACTGTGGAGCTAACCCCAAGTACAGGTCTGTAAACTCTAATTGCTGCGTCTACCTCCCTCTGTAAAATACCAAAAGACACTGTCCAGTGCTCTTAAAGCTCCAGACCCCAATCACATCTCAGCATCTAAGTGTGAACTGTAATTGCCGAGGACTACCCATGAGAGACTGTTCCTTATTTGTTCCAAGATATTATTCCCGTTCCTGCTGAAGTAAAAGCAACTGTTATCCCCAAAACCGGTGTGTGTCATAATTCCTTCGGCTGCTGACACTGTGTGGGGGTGGATAGCAGGGAACGTTTGGCCTGGTCATTACAATAAGGTCCAGTGAGAAGATGTGGGTGTTTTTTGTGGCCCAATTTCAGCTTGCCATGGCCTCGGCATGCACCATCACCATCATATCCAGTTCCCTGTCCCTTGTCACATGCTTTGCCCATTATAAATGGACTAGAATATTATACACATTCACTACAAATGGCTTAATTGGGAGCGAACTTGTATGTGATACGTCCAGGAAAACCCCACTTGAGGGCTTGTTTTTTTTCCATGATGAGTTAGAGTTTTTATTGGTATCATTATAGGGCACTTAATTTTTTTTATCACTTTCTATTTTTGGGAGGCAGAATGAGCAAAAAACATCAACTCAGAGACTTTTTGGGTTGTCTCACTAGACGGTCATGTTCACTTTAAAGAGATCTTGTCATGTTGAAAAAGCAGTAAGATCTGTGCACATAATGTTATAGAGAAAAATTAGCTCAGCAGATTGACATGTTTAATGAAAATAATTTAGCAATCTTTATAAACCTCTGCTCATTCTGGGCTTAGGAGTAATGTGAGAGGTCCCAAATGAAGAGTATCAGAATTCCATGTGTGCATACAGAGAAAATTGCAACTTAATTTATACAATAATTGATCTTTATTTGCAGAATCAAACATAACTTTTCTTCTAGCGGCTAAACTTAGTGTATTTCATCTCCTAACTCTGAACTTCCTAAAGATCATATACAAATTATTCTCAGTGTTCATGACAGTCAGGTCTATAGGAGCCTAGATGACGTCCTGATATAAAATGTGATGTCACTTGACTGACATGCAGAGAGGAGGACATCAATTGGAGCAGAATGGGTCTTCACACAAAAAATGTACTCCAATGATAAGGGGCATGTTTGAATTTCCTATCTATAGTACTTACCTATGTAGTTGAGTTTAGGCTTTAATAGCCTTCCCTCTGTCTCCCAATAATTCATTTGACTTCTGGGCTGCCAGATTCAGTATTTTTCTTTCATATCTCTTTTGCTGAATACTATGTGCACTATGTCACACCATTGGAATTCATTGTTGCCAGTTTGCGGTCCAATTCATTTTCCCGTGTAATTATTGTGTTAGCTGCCAAACTACTAAAGGATGTTCAGCTCTGTTTTTACAAGCTGTGACATCCTATGTTGAGAAGATGTTTTACCAGCTGACTGTGGCTAGACTACAGAAGATATTTAAGCAGGTTTATCATGTTCATGTTTGCACTGAGGATTAGTTTTATGGAGAAAATTACAGTAAATTCATGATGTATTGTAGGTTTATGTAACGTTTGACAAACACAACTTGGGCAACATTATTAAATATGATAAGCCACAAATTAAACTAGAATGTTGAAAGTGTTAATAATTAATAAACCTGCTGAAAGCAAAGAGGAAGTTTACTCCATGCATTTAACTTCTCACAGCAGATCCCATCTAAATTAAGTAATAGTCTACTTTTTGCAGTAACAATGTTTTATCAGATTGGATTTAAAGGGTTTGACCACTTTATCTCTAGTTTAACAAAGGTGTTGGGAACATGATTTGGTGACACATATATAAATATTACAGGTTCTCCTTCTGTAATTGTTAGTTCAACCTTCCTCTTAGATTGCACAGATGTCCTGTAAAAAAATGGCTGGTAATGGAAGGGCATGTGACCAGACCTGCCCATCAGCTTCCTCCAGTTAATAACTTCAAATGGGAAAACATTTTTTCTATTGTAGAATACTGATAGCCTTTTTTGTGTGGGATACTATTGGAGGTTTTGACTGCCGTCTTTTCTGACTGCACACTCCTCCCATCATCCTAAGGCTGTTTTTAAATAATGCTAGATTATAATTGCCTTTTAAATTTATAAGCTTTATAGCCTGGGAGAAGCATGATATTAGGTTAGGGTCCCATCAAAGAAAAGTACGCCCTGTCGTGGGTGGTGGGCTTTCATGAACTGGCCAATTTATGCTCTAATTACCCTCCTTTTTATAAGTATATTCTATATTTTATATAGCACTAACGCAGTTCAAATTTCATATATTCAATGCTTGGATAGATCTTGGCTTACAGAGTACTGCTATATCCTTTTGTTTGTATATTGTTCAGTCACAGCAGCTTGCACCTGTGCACACATGCTTTATCCTGTTCAGAGGTGCCGGTCAGTTTTTTGTTTTTGCAGTGCACATACTATATATATATATATATATACACCATATTTTGCTGTTTATAAGACACAATTTTGGCAAGTAGAATATAAAATTAATGTTTTTTAATAAAACGGTGTGCTATAATCCGCTTTTGTTGTAGCATACCTGGGGGACAGCAGTGGTGCAGCGGAGTCCCAGGTGGAAGGGTCGTTGCTGTGTGGGGAAGGTGACTTGATGGACAGACGTGACTGGTAGAAGGAGGGGACGGTTTGTGCACTAGGGACAGAGATTGACAGGTTAGAAAGGTAACAGCAGGGAAAGACAGAAAAGGGAGTCCAGTACCGTGAAATGACCACAAGATGGCAGGGGAGAGTAGTACAGGACTTAACATCAGCTTAGGGCTTAGGAATCTGCTTAGTCATGGGGGGCAGGGAGATAGGAGCCCGGGTGGGAAATTCCCCTGTGAGAGAGGGGATAAATAGAAGAAGGCAGGGCTCCAGGAGAGTTTAGTCCCGGGAGGAGCTCAGAAGAAGACGGAGAAAGTGAGAAGAGCTCGGCCAGGGGGACGGACAAAGGAGAGACAGTCAGGGGGGTGGCCATGACCCGACTGACTGCAGGACAGGCAAGGAGAAGAGGCAGCCAGGGGGGAGACCCTGACTCGACGTACCGCAAGACAGACGAGGCCCCGGGGGTACCGATTGGAAGACGATCTCGGGCAGGTGAAGCGCTGGGGGTAGATTGGTCTAGGACAGCCCCCAGTGAAAGATCCTCGAAGTGCGTTACTGTGACTGGAGCTGAAGAATAGGTACCCGGGCCTGGCGATACAGTGGTGTAAAGAAGCTGCGGTGCGTGTTTGGTGGTCGTCAGGAGGACGACAAATAAATCCGGAACTGTTACAAGTGGAAGCTGTCTCCGTCTCATCTTTTTCTCGTCTGGTAAGCAGTGGCCCAACCCCCTACTACATTTGGCGTAGTCGGCAGGATCGCCGCCGCTAATACGACACCTTCCGCGGCAGGCCTGCGTTTGAAGAACCCAGAAGGACTTGGACTGTTCCTCTGTGGATTACAAGTGCCTGTGGATTACAAACACCTGTGGATTACAAATCGCTGGCCTGTGTATTATAATTTGGAGACTGTGTTCCGGATCCTTGCTTGTCATCGGAGGATCTGGGGTGGTACGAAAGCCAGACAACGGGCGGAGAAGAGGAGCGACTGCGGGAGCGGCCACTGAAGACATCGCCAGGGAGCCTCTCCGCGGGATCCCCCAGCCTGGAGGCTAGCCACGCCGGACGGCGGGGTGAAGAACGGAGGCTGCGGGAGGAGCCGTGGGATGACGTGTCGGAGGCCACAGCACTGGGGAAGGTGAGAGTTCCTCTGGCTCTGCCGGCGGCTCCGCATGCGGCCCCCACCACCCGGCCGCACCGCGCGGCCTCCTGTACTCCTGGAGGCTCGGCCGCGGAGGACTCGGCGGCCTCCGCCGGGCTGATCGATGCCCCTGCTCCCGTCCCCGAACCACCCTGCCCGGCGGCGCCATGTCCGGTGTCGCCGGTACGGAACTGCCACGTCCCCGAACCACCCCACCCGGCGGCACCACGTCCGGTGTCGCCGGTGCGGAGCCAGCCCGCGGCCGACGCTGCTGCGTTCCCCCTTTCAGTAGCGGCCCCATCCATGAAGCCGGCCGCTACTCCGGCCCCGTCTGCAACTCAAGTTGCGGCCTGCTCCGCGGCGGCCCCTGGTTCGATTGCGGCACCAGCCGCGGCCTACCCGACGGCACCCGCGGCCGCCTCTGCCTCGCTCATGGCTCCAGCTGTGGCCTGCTCACCGATGTCCGCCGCCGCCTCTGCTGCACGCCATACCGCGGCTGCGGCCTGCCCATCAAGGTCCATGGCTGCTCCGGCTCTGCTCCGGATTGCGGCTTCGGCCGGGTCATCGGGCTCTGCCGCCTCTGCGGAGCCGTCTGCTAACCACTCTAGCAGGCCCCAGCTTCGCCACGCCGCTTCTCATCGGTCCACGACCCCGGTCCCTCACCTGCGGTTGGAGCTGCAGGAACTGGGGGCCGGACGGAGCGAAGCCACCACATCGACAGAGATTAGTGCGTCCACGCCGCCACCGGTGGTGGACTGCTGGTTCCCAGGCAGAGAACTGGCACGGAATGCGCACCGTGGAACCACTTTCGGCCCCTTCTATCCCTTTTGACTCATCTCTCAGGAGGGAGATGGCCCCTGAGCCCTGGGCAAAAAGAATACTCAGGGCTCGGGAACAGTCGAGACATCCCGGGAACCTCATGGCTGTGGGGTTCCCCTGCTGGACTGGCACAACATCCGCCGTCAGGAGATGGCCCAGACTGTTGGGATTTCGATGCACCGTTGTGCAGGCCTAAAGAGGACAGTTATGCGTCCAAAGTTGAGGAAAAGGTTTATTGTTTTCTCCTGATACAGCGGGGATGTGGGAAAAAGTGCTAATGTTAAAGGGAGGGGGAGTCTTTCTTTTAAGAATGCTGTGCGGAAAATACTGTGGAAAAATATGTTAATGTGTTATGGGAAAAAAGAAAAAAAAAAAAGAGAAATTGGTACTCCGGTTGAGTAACTCCTATTGTTATTAGAATAGTGGTAATCATATATACGGTATGTTAAAGTTGATTTAATAAGTAATTCCGGGTACGAAGTAGTTGTGACGAAGACGCCGACCATGACTCTTTTAATGAAGGATGAGGAGATGAGAGATATCGAACCAGACAGTGGTCCCAAGTCAGATCCCCAACACCACGGACACCCCAAAAAGGAAGAAATGGTTGAAGGTAGTGGAAGGGGAGAGCAGTGGGAGGTACACGCCGTAGAGTAGTCCGAGTGGACCTCACCAACCCGAAAGAAGTTGTCACATGGCGTGCGTGCTGGCGGGTAGCAGTAGGCTGCTCGGAGCATGGTGCTCCTGGTTTAGTTCGGTCACCGTGGCGGGTGTGGCCCAACGACCGGTCCGACAACAGACTGTGGATAAGATTCAGAACGACATAGATAGGACGTACGATTGTCGGGACGACAATGGACAAAGGGTGGTGTGTGGGGAAGGTGACTTGATGGACAGACGTGACTGGTAGAAGGAGGGGACGGTTTGTGCACTAGGGACAGAGATTGACAGGTTAGAAAGGTAACAGCAGGGAAAGACAGAAAAGGGAGTCCAGTACCGTGAAATGACCACAAGATGGCAGGGGAGAGTAGTACAGGACTTAACATCAGCTTAGGGCTTAGGAATCTGCTTAGTCATGGGGGGCAGGGAGATAGGAGCCCGGGTGGGAAATTCCCCTGTGAGAGAGGGGATAAATAGAAGAAGGCAGGGCTCCAGGAGAGTTTAGTCCCGGGAGGAGCTCAGAAGAAGACGGAGAAAGTGAGAAGAGCTCGGCCAGGGGGACGGACAAAGGAGAGACAGTCAGGGGGGTGGCCATGACCCGACTGACTGCAGGACAGGCAAGGAGAAGAGGCAGCCAGGGGGGAGACCCTGACTCGACGTACCGCAAGACAGACGAGGCCCCGGGGGTACCGATTGGAAGACGATCTCGGGCAGGTGAAGCGCTGGGGGTAGATTGGTCTAGGACAGCCCCCAGTGAAAGATCCTCGAAGTGCGTTACTGTGACTGGAGCTGAAGAATAGGTACCCGGGCCTGGCGATACAGTGGTGTAAAGAAGCTGTGGTGCGTGTTTGGTGGTCGTCAGGAGGACGACAAATAAATCCGGAACTGTTACAAGTGGAAGCTGTCTCCGTCTCATCTTTGCCTCGTCTGGTAAGCAGTGGCCCAACCCCCTAGCCCGGCCCCCTACCACAGCAGGCGGATGCAAGAGTGTGTGCTATAATCTGAAAAATATGGTATATATTTATATTCTTCCTTACAAACACTCCTACGCATGAAGATGGAAATACACTGAACCTGGTCTTCTCCCAGCTCTGCTGAATGTATAAATTTACTAACTCCCCTCTTACGCTCTCTGATCACAACTTTCTTTCATTCTCTGTCAAGAATTGTCACCCTGCTCAAAACACCCCCACTTTCCACACAAATAGAAATATACGGGCCATTAACATCCAGAAACTTATGAAGAATTTGCAGTCATCATTGCCCCCAATCTTCTCCCTCATGTCTTTACTGTGCACTGAACCATTATAATGAAGCACAGCAATGTGCCTTGGATGAAGCTGCGCCTCCTATACTTAGCACAACTTGGCACAGATGGCGTCAGTACTGGCACACGCTGCAAACATGTTTTCTCCGGGGTGGTCCAGGTGCACTGAACGTCTGTGGAGAAAATAAAATCTGGTAGATTTCATCCCTTATAAGTTTATGCCTAAAACATATAACTCTGCCCTTCACCTCTCCAAGCAAAACCTACTTCAACACTTTCATCACCACAATATCCAATAATCCTAAATGACTTTTTGACACTTTTCACTCCTCAATCAAAAAGTGCAGGCCCTCACCACCGACCTTAGCGCTGAAGATCTGGCCAATTAGCCAATTATTTGAAAGAAAAAATTAACCATATCAGACAGAAAGTTTTCTCCCAATCTTCTAATGTTATGCGTTCTCCTCCCTCCTGTACTGCATCTTGCTCACTTTCTTTGAACGAATTAAACAAAAGAAGTGACCAGGCTCCTTGCATCTTCTTTCCCTACTACCTGTAGCAGTGGCCCTATTCCTTCACATCTCCTTCAGTCCCTTTCCCTTGCTGTGAACACTCACCTCACTCAAATTTTTAATCTCTCCCTCTCATCTGGTATTTTTCCATCCTTACTTAAACATGCCAGTATATATCCGTTACTTAAAAAACAATCCCTTGACCAGAACTCCGCTGCTAGCTACAGACCTATCTCCAATCTTCGCTTAATCTCTAAACTCCAGGGACACTTGATCCACTACCGTCTTATCCACTATCTCAGAAAATGCTCTTATGGACCCTTTACAGTCTGGTTTCCGCTCTTTAGATTTTACTGAAACTGCCCTCACTAAAGTCTCTAATGATATACAATCAGCTAAATCTAATGATCACTATTCTCCGCTGATTCTCCTGGATCTCGCTGCAGCATTCAACATAGTGGATCACCAGCTCCTCCTCACTATGTTCCTGTCTATCAGGCTCAAGAAAATAGTTCTCTCCTGGTTCTCCTTCTACCTCTCTGACCATTCGTTCACTGTATCTTTTGCTGGCTCCTCTCAGTCTCCCCTTAACCTCATCTCCTAACATTAACCCTGCATTACTTCAAAATACCAGTGATGGTCTTTCTAATGTCTCTTACATTATGTCCTCCCTCTATCTAAAGGTAAATTTGTCAAAAACTGAACTCCTTGTGTTTCCTTCCTCCACTTACCTACCTATGCCTGATATTGCCATTTCTGTGTGTGACTCCAGCATTACACCACAGCGACATGCTCTCTGTCTTGGTGTCATATTTGATTTAGATCTCTCCTTCACTACCAAAATCCGATCACTCACTCGCTAATGTCACCTACACCTCAAAAACATCTCTAGAATTAGACATTTTCTTACCTTTGACTCATCTAAACTACTGCAACTCTGTACTAATCGGTCTCAGTCTTACTGAACTCTTCCCTCTCTAATCCGTCATGCAGCAGCCAGGATCATATTCCTTTCCAAATGCGAAACACATGCCTCTACCCTCTGCCAGTCATTGCACAGGTTGCCCATCCATTATAGAGTTCAAAATAAACTTCTCACTCTAACCCTCAAAGCGCTCCATAGTTAAAACCCCCCCTACATCTCCTTCCTCGTCACATTCCACCACCCTTCCCGTGCCCTCCATTCTGCTAATGACTTAAAATTAAAATCCTCAATAATCCGAACCTCCCATTCCCATCGCCAAGACTTCTCACATGCTGCACCAATTCTTTGGAATGCACTACCCAGGACAAATCGATTAATTCCCAATACCCACAGTTATAAGTGTGGTCTAAAAATGCATTTCTTTAGACTGGCATATCACCCCACCTCACTTATCAAACTATCCCAGTTTGGTCCATATAAAATTTTCTTCAGACTCATGACCCCATAGTAGAATCTGTTCACACACCTTCCATGCACTTAATAGCCCTTTGTCTCTGTGTTGTACACATACTGGCTGGTGACTAGCTCAAGCAGCATTATGTACATACCCTATTTAGTATAATATGGCTGTATCATATTTTACCACTTACCTTTTGTGTCTCCCCTATTTCCTCATAGATTGTAATCTTGTGAGCTGGGCCCTCTAAAATTGTAGTCCTGCAGAATATATATATATATCTATATATATAAACGCCTTATCATGTCTGTCTGTAACCGAAATCCCGCTGCGCTGATTGGTCGCGGCTGCCAGGCCCCCGCCAGGCTGCAACCAATCAGCAACAGGCGCAGTCCGCAATTAGCAGGACGCAAGCCACCGCTACCATGCCATCGGGAGATCAGCGGCACTAGCTGACAGTTGCCGTGGGTCATCTCCGGGCGCACGGGCGTCAGCGGCGATGCAGCCGGAGATGCCCTGCGCTAGCTGGTACCCAGGGTCCGGAGAAGAAGAGACTCCTTCGGACCCTCGGTACCATAAACATGTAAAAAATAGAATTAAGATAAAAAATAGTGATCTACTCACCTTCCGACGGTCCCCAGAATCTGTCCCTCTTCTCCACGCTGCCGGCATCTTCTGTTCCCAGTACTGCTTTGCGCGAAATACCTCTGATGACGTTGTGCTCTCGTGAGAGGATGTCAGCAGCGGTCTTTGGCGCAAAGCAGTACTGGGAACGGAAGATGCCGGCAGCATGGAGAGGAGGGACAAATTCCGGGGGCCGTCGGATGGTAAGTATATCACAATTTTTATTTTTCTCTGCCACTGGCCATATTCTAGAGTACCCGATGCTTTAGAATCGGGCCAGCAGCTAGTATATATTTATATATATATATATATATATATATATACAGTATATGGATATATATATATTTATATATATATATATATATATATATATATTAGTGGATCAGCTCTCTGGTACACATAAGCTTCCGGTTATTTGGTTCAGATCAAATGTGCAGTTTATTAATATTAATAATGATGGGTGAGCAATGATATGCTCGGGTGCTCACCCATCAATGGAAGTCTTCAAACAGAGGCTGGACAGACATCTTTCTGGGATGATTTAGTGAATCCTGCTTTGAGCAGGGGGTTGTTTGGTGAAGTGGGGGCATGTTCTATTCCCATTTAGGGGTAAAGGTTCATGAAATTACAAACAGCTCTGGACATACATAGCAGGTGATTCTAATGTGTAATTAATATGAAGTCACTTTAGATTTTATCCATGTAAAAATATCCAGATTAAAATCAGAAATTATAGTTTTGAATACAGATAATCCCTACATAAATAAAATATCCATTCCTATATATTCACGTGGCAGAATTAAATATAACATTGTGATCCTGATGAGTTTGAAAGGAGCATTACTTAACCAATTACAAATGAAATACAACCTTTATTAAAGCTTATCTAAAAACAAGTCAACCACACAGAAAACCAACAATTAACCGTGTCACCTATGTTGGCCCTACACTGGGGCCCTGATAGCAGCTACCTACCAGCGGAGGTTGGTACCCTACACACAATCGAGATTGGTGCCTCCGCTCCTCGATGGCTGACCCTGTTGCTCCTAAATAACCCCGGATTGGTGCAGCACACAGTCACCCATTTAACCAAGAAAGGAGTGTAAAGGTGTCACCGGTATGGGTAGGTTAGGCAACAATAGAAAGAGTGCAAACAAAGTGCGGTAAACACAAGACATAAAGTGACATGTGCAGACAAATGAGTACCTGACTATACTGTTCCCTGTGACTGAAAACCTTCCTGTCAGTGACCCATATGAAAAAAAAATATATATAATTCATATTGATAACAATAAAAGGGTACTCAAGGTTAGTAGCTGATGAAGTGAAACCTCAACGCGTTTCTCCTATTCGGATCATCAGGAGGTTTTTTTTTTTTATAATATATGATGTCATCTTGTTGTAACATGTAACTATCATAACATGTGACTGTTTTGACTGTTGTGATTGGCTGCCTACCATTTAAATACCCCATCCCCTATGTCATTAATAAACTTCCACCTGATGAAGACGGATCCTCCGTCGAAGCGCGCTGTGGTTTAACCCCATCTCTTGTCTGAGTCTCTTTCCTGCGCTCCTAAGACCGTTTCCATTTTCTCAATGAAATTGGCCCTGGCCTTTGACAGTGTAACCCTACCTTTGCTCTATCTGGTGTGTCTCCCTAACATCTCCTCCTTGGTTGAGCAAGGAAGCTTGTCCCCTGCTGCTAGCATTGTCTGATGGGAAGTTTTTCAACATGTTTTCCACAATGGCATTCTGCATTCTCATATAGCACCACTTTAGAAGACCCCCTGCCTATGGAAGGAGAAATGTAAAGTTCTCCTAGTAGCATGGGTCTAGCAGAGTGAACAACCAGTAGTCTTTTCTTGCTAAGATGAGTGTAATGCAAGGGTCACGGGAAAGGCAGGGGAGCATAAAGTTAGCCATATGTGCCAAGGTCACTACAGCCAATACTTCCCTCTCTGCACCATGATGACTACTCTCCATCTCCTCCTCCTCCATCTCTTGCTCTTCATTCCCCTCCTCAGCCCATCCGCGTAGCAGAGATGTGGCAATGCTTGTGTAGGTTATATCCCCTTTTGCACTCATCCAGCTACTGTTCCTCTTCCACTTCTTCAGCCTCCACCGCCTCATTTTTACCCAATCTGCGATGAGCAAGTGAGATGAGGCTGGACAGTATCTACCCGTCTCATGTCTTTCTCTGTCTCCACATGAACCGCATGCAAAGCTTCATGCTTAATTGTCAGCAGCGACTGTTTCAGTAGGCACAGACGTGGGATCAATGCACTGATGATAGCATGATCCTTTAGTTTCGCCCACGGAGGAGAATATGGATGGGGAACTCCAGTCACAAGCTAGTTTGGCTAGTCGGGAAGCGGCGGTACCGGAGAGTATGGTACAGGGACAAAGGACTACAGAGAGGACAAGTGACAGCACAGAGAAAGGAATATATATATATATCTGCTGAGGATTGTTGTGCGGTGCTTGTGACTGAACTGGATTAGCTAAGTAAAGTTGAGTTGTTAAAAATGAACATGGACTCTGATAATCATTTTGTAATGTTAATGGAAACCGGGACTCTGCAACCTGAGGAGGACTCTAACGCAAAAGTGAGTGATTGGCACTGCACACACATCACACAATGGATAGGACATTATATTTTCTTTGCGGGGTGCCAGGGTGTGGGAACACTACATCCCCTCGCCATGACTACCAACCTGGACACCTCACAAATGCCCATTATCACACAGGACCAAGCTTGGTTGGAGGTTCAGTGGCAAAAAAACACAGATCTGTCTGGTCTGTTATTCCTTTGTATAACTCTGCCACGGTGTGCGGTTTGTCACCAAAACAAATTAGCTTCAGCAAAGTCTGGAGTTGCTTCGCTGAGGGAGTGTTGCATGTGGAGGATGTGGTCTGAGATAGCACATCAGAGATGGAGGATGAGGAGGAGCAGGAACTGATGAAGGAGGTGAAGGCAACCGTGATAGAAGCAAGACCATCAATCCTCGACGTTGGTACCACATGTGCCATGCCACCATGGGACTTGGCCTCGGCCTCCACATGTTCACCCAGTGTGCGATCAGGGAACTGTAGCATGTGTGGCTACAAACGCTTGTTTGCTGGTTTGTCATTCAGTGGATAATCACGTGCTGGTACAATACAGGGATGTCTCAAAGGGAGAAGTAGTGGAGACTGGGGACCGGGTTCCGAGAGACCAAATTTGAACACCTATAATGGGGCAATTTTTGCTTTTCAAATGAAATTTCACATACACAAAGTTCTACAGTATAAATGGCAATAGTCAATTTTTGAGCAACCAAATTTCTACACCTGTACCAGCCAAATTTTTGGTGTTTTTTTACACATGTTGCAGTGACTGTGGCAGCAGTGACAAGCCCTGGTACAGTATATAATTTTGCATAGCCTGGGTCAATGCAGTACGTATGTAATGCAAATCGCATTTGCGGAGTGGGCACAGATGAAAGACCTCTGCACCCTTCTGCACAGTTTTGAAATGGTTAGTGCTGATGATGCCATCATCAACATCACTATTCCGGTCATCCACATGCTGGAGCACACTTGGAATAGTCTGAGAGAGGAGTTGGTGGTCCCAGAGGAAGAGGAAGAAGCCGAGAAGGATGGGGAATATCTCTAAGTTCCGTATTGTCATCGCACAGATGGGTGCCAAAGGAGGGTAGATTACAGTGACCAAGGGGGCTCATAGTACCAGACAAATTGTTAGTGAAGGTGCAGGAGCCGAGGAACAAATGGAGAAGGACCTCTTGGTAGCGCCCAACACATGAGCGCCTCATTGCTGCAACAGGATACCTGTACTGTTAGGATTAGAAATAGTGCTGACTACTGGGTTGACCCCTTTGTTAGATTCATGGTACAAGAGTAAATTTTGCCAGATGCTTCCCCCCTGGTAAGGAACATTTGCATGCTGGAGTATCGAAACTCGCTTGTAGACAAGTTTAGGAGTGGTTTTCCCCAAGACAGCAGTGAAACACACAAAGTGAATTGCAATTCTAGACTTCCAAACACAAGATCTTCCAGTTGTCAATGCAAAACAATAGCAGCAGCAATTTCTGTGAGTCATTTCACACATTTTTTACACCATCCCATGCACGAGCTGAATATAAGCCTGACACATAGTGTTAGGCATCAGATTTCTGTCCCTGCATAGCAAGAATCCCGAGCCTTACTTCCAGCAGTCTCCCATTCCTCTCCAGCCACAGAGGAGGTTGCTCAGCAAACATGTCGGTCCAGGCGCTCTGCCCAGACCAGCTCCATGGTTTTGCTTGCTGCTGCCACCTCTGGCACAGCTATGGCAATACATGCTGCTCAGCAGCAAGATTCTCCAGGGACTAAGTCCCCATGTCGGGCCACTGAGCATGCCCGTGGAGTGATCTCCCATTGGAGATCGAACGTCACGTGCTCAGGTCCTGCTCGTGTTTGGATTGGCCCATCCGAAAAGCCAGGAAGGTCCCGGACGCTCGCGGCTATAAAAGGTTTGCATGGCCGCTCGGCCATGCGCTAGGATAGACTGTATTTACAGACTATGTGTAGTGAGTAATGTATGCACGTATGAATGTCTCTGGTGAATGACTCATTAAGAAACCCCTACCCTTGGTACGCATGTGTTGTGCAGCCTAGCCTGCTAGCGCCCAGGCTTAGGTGTAGGTAGGTCAGTGGTTGAGTCAGGCATCAGTCCTCACCAGGGACTCGGCACGCCTCAGTGCACGTGCTCCATAGCCAACATCTATAGCGGCGCTCGCGGCAGCGCCACCACGCGCTCAGTGGGCCTAGAAGGACTCTAACCCTGTGTCCTTGGGGTAGAGTTCTGTGGCCGTACACTGTGCGCTCTTTTTTGGCCGGGCTCTGTGAGCTTAACAGGCTCCGGCATCTACGTTCAGCGGTTGTGCGGCTCTGTGCTTTAACAGAGTTCGCCCCTGTTCACATTGGGTGACATAACCCACGTGTGACTGGTTTCACACCGCTTAATTCTTCCGCCATTACTTAGCAGCAGTGTACCACCTTTGCATGGTGGACCCCGGGCTGCGAACGCACCTATTATTTTATAATTTAGTGCGTTCCACCAGCCCTAACACATAGTTACCTACCGGAGAGGATGTGCAGGGGTATCTCAAGAACAATATTGATACCATCAGGGGGGTTTGGACCCTTTTGCATTTTGGTATTCTAAAATTGAAGATTGGCCTGAGCTCGCCAGTCATGCCTTTTGAGGTTTGTCATGCTTGCCAGCCAACATTCTCTCAGAACGTGTCTTCCGCACTGCTGGTTGCTGGTGATGTCCTGATGGATAAGCCAATCCGGATGTCCCCTAAAAGTGTAGACCACCTAAATTTCATCAAGATGAACAAGTCATTGATCTCCAATGACTTTTGCTCCACAGTCACAGACTGGGCAGACTAGGTGATAGTGTAGTTTTTTTAGTGTGTTGCATTGATCCCATGTTATTCCAGTCTTTGACACCTTTATCATGACTTCTGTGACTGCTGTTGCTACTTCCAATAATGTTACTAACAAGTGGCTTGGTGGTGCAACAATCAGAAGGTGTGTCCATTGCTGTAACTTTTACATTTTGCCTTTGTTTTTAAAGCACCTAATATTCCTCCTATACCTCCTCTTTTTGCTTATACCTGAGTCCCGAGAAGCCAAATTTTTGGTAAATGGAGACTCTTATTCGGGTCTCCTTGTGTGTTGCCTGTAGTGGCAGAGGTCTCAGAGCACCATTATGCTATTTCTACTCTGGGGAAATTAATGCCACTTTAGTGTTCTGTGCCAATATTTTCTTAAAATGTAGAGACTCCAAGTTGATTCTCCATCTGGTGGGTTGCCTGTAGTGGAAGGGGTCTCAGAGCACCATTATGCTATTTCTACTCTGGGGAAATTGATGCCACTTTAGTGTTGTGTGCCAATATTTTCTTAAAATGTAGAGACTCCAAGTTGATTCTCCATCTGGTGGGTTGCCTGTAGTGGAAGGGGTCTCAGAGCACCATTATGCTATTTCTACTCTGGGGAAATTGATGCCACTTTTGTGTTGTGTGCCAATATTTTCTTAAAATGTAGAGACTCCAAGTTGATTCTCCATCTGGTGGGTTGCCTGTAGTGGAAGGGGTCTCAGAGCACCATTATGCTATTTCTACTCTGGGGAAATTGATGCCACTTTAGTGTTGTGTGCCAATATTTTCTTAAAATGTAGAGACTCCAAGTTGATTCTCCATCTGGTGGGTTGCCTGTAGTGGAAGGGGTCTCAGAGCACCATTATACTTTTTCTACTTGTCATGATCCAGTGTTGGATCTGGCGGTATTAAATTGCACTGGGTGAACTTTTTTACTTTGGAAAGTTCCAAGGTGTCTTGACTGTCCCCGGTGGTGGTTAGCAGTATTGCACTTTAGGTTTTTGTGCACTTAATTAGGGATCAGGTGTGACACCCTATAAAGGTGTGCTAGGGGGTGCAATCACTGCCTGTGATATTGTGAGAGTGTGTTCACTCTGTTTTTGGAGAGCCTGGATGAAGGATGGAGCTGGTGAGGAGTCCTGTGCAGCTTAGCCAGGGGGGATGTGTTTCAGCTATGGTGTCTGGACGAAGGGCTGGCATGGCGTGGTGGAGTCGCAGTGATGGTGTCAGCGGGAAGTTTCTGCATGGGCTGGTGGAGTGGCTACTATGGAGAGTGGCACTCACCATGTGGGACTTGGCCGCTGAGCTGGACTCAAGCATGCTCGACTTCGTGTCAGCAGCTGAACTCATCCTTGGGACTCTGGTTCTAAGCAGCTACAACTGGTGGTGGACTCTGCTCCAAGGCTGCACTAAGGTGAAGGATCCTGTTATGGTGATGGATCCGGGTGGAGGAGAAGATGCACTCAGGTGGAGGGCTCTGTTGCTGGGAGCGCACGCAACAGAGCAAAGCTAAGTGGTGTTTCCCCTGTATTGTCTCTTTCCTCATGTGTGTTATTAGTGCAGTGGTGGGATTAGTCTCCGCACCGACCCATTCCCTAGTGAGGGTTTAGGGTCAGGGTGAGCAAGGGCGTTAAGGTACGCGTGCGGCGACAGGTGCGGAGCCTGTTTAGGGAATGTAAGGAGTGCAGGGACACTGGCTCAGGGGAGCTTAGGAGGTCTCCATTTCCCCATTCCCTATCGCAGGGCCCACCATTGTTAAAGTTTCCCAGGTTTCCCCTTTATTATTTAAATTCGCCGTACTGGAGGCGGGGTTTCCAGATTTTATGTATATAACGTGTAATACCCAAATTCGCCAGGTGGAGGCGGCGTATCCACCTGCACGTTTTATTATTTAAATGCGCCCCACTGGAGGCGGTGTATCCAGGACACTACTCTGGGGGAATTGATGCCACTTTAGTGTTGTGTGCCAATATTTTCTTGAAATATGGAGACACCAAGTTGGGTCTCCATCGGGTGGGTTTACTGTAGTGGAAGGGGTTTCAGAGCACCATTATATTTTTTCTACTGATGGCTGCAGGGAAGCCCACACCATAGCACAAAACATCATTAGCTTGCTCATTAAAACAGTGTTATAAATGGTGTCGGGCATATACTTGTATTATTGTTTTGCTATCCTCGTCAATTGATCAGCTCATCTCTAGGGAGTTACCTGTACCTGGTGTCCATTGGATAAGCACATGCTGGCCCAGGTAAAGAGCAGTACAGAACATGTAGTAATGTGCTATACTGTAGAGATGAAAGCACATTAATAATACATTTATTTTAACAATGACTTGGCCATGCTGATTACCTAGATCTTCCTGTCAATCCCATGTGCCGCAGATCAGCACTGTTGATAACTTGGTACGGTACATGTAGTTTAAAGTTACAATGGCCCAAAAAAGACCTATAATCCCTTAACAACCGCTGATATGCCTTTTAACGGCGGCAGTTAAGGGTACTTATTCCTCAGCGCTGCATTTTAATGGCACTGAGAAATAAGTGTAGCGTGCCCCCCAGTGTCGGAAATTCTCCAGGGTCTTGGCTACTGCAAAAAAAGCAAGTCTGATTTCCCATTTAATTTCTCTCACCTCTGATGTGATCGCACATCAGAGGAGGGGTCCACCAATCCCCCTCCGATGTCCATGGACCCTCCTACATCCCCCTGTGATGTCCCCCGGCTGGCGTCATCGAATTCCAGGAAGAAAATGGAGGTGGCATGCGCAGTGCACCCGCCGAGATCTGCCGACCGGCGCCCGGCAACAATAAGAAATACCGGCGCCCGGCAACAATAAGAAATTTTTCCCACTGGCTCATTTTGATCACTGTGATAGATGCTATCACAGTGATAACAATAAAAAAAAGTAAATCAAACCCCCCTTTATCACCCCCTTAGTTAGGTAGAAATAATAAAATAAAAAAAATTATTTATTTCCATTTTTGCATTAAGGTTAGAGTTGGGACTATGGTTTGGATTGGGGTTAGAGCCTGGGTTAGGGTTGGACTAGGATTAGGGTTGGGGCTAGGGTTAGTGTTGGGGTTAGGGTTAGGGTTGGGCTAGTTTTAGGGTTAGGGTTGAAGCTAGGGTTAGAATTGTGGCTAGAGCTAGGGTTAGGGTTGGGGCTAGGGTTTGGGTTGTGTTGGGGTTAAGGTTGCGTTGGTGTTAAGGTTGTGTTGGGGTTAGGTTTGTGGTATTGGGGTTATGGTGGTGTTGGGGTTAGGGTTGCGGTTAGGGTTATGGTTGTGTTTATGGTTGGGATTATGGTTAGGGTTGGGAATAGGGTTAGGGGTGTGTTAAGGTTAGGGTTGTGGTTAGGGTCATGGTTAGGGTTGGAATTAGGGTTAGGGTTGGGGTTAGGGCTATGGTTAGGGTTGGGATTAGTTTTAGGGGTGTATTGGGGTTAAGTTTGGAGTTAGAATTGGGGTGGTGCCACTGTTTAGGAACATCAGAGGGTCTTCAAATACGACATGGCGCCTTCCATTAATTACAGCGAATTTTGCGTTTAAAAAGTCAAACGGTGCTCCCTCCCTTCAGAGCCCTGCCATGCGCCCAAACAATGGCTTTCCCCACATACGTGGTATTGGCATGCTCAGGAGAAATTTCACAACAAATTTTGTGATACATATTTTACTGATACCCTTGTGAAAATAAAAAATTGGTTCCAAAGTAAATTTTTTTGTGAAAAAAGTAAAATATACATTTTTTTCCTTCCACATTGCTTTAGTTCTCGTGAAGCACCTGAAGGGTTAATAAACTTCTTGAATGTGGTTTTGTGCATATTGAGGGTTGCCGCTTTGAATGGTGTAACTTTTGGGTATTTTCTGTTATATTGACCCTCCAAACTCACTTCAAATGTGAGGTGGTCCCTAAAAAATGGTTTTGTAAATTTTGTTGGAAAAATGAGAAATCGCTGATTAACATTAACCCTTATAATATCCTAATAAAAAATAATTATGTTTCCAAAATTGTGCTGATGTAAAATTGACATATGGGAAATGTTATTTATTTACTATTTTGTGTGACACCACTTTCTGATTTAAGGGTACAAAAATTAAAAGTTTTAAAATTGCAAAATTTTCAAAACTTTTGCCAAATTTCCATTTTTTCATAAATAAAAACAAGTTATATCGAAAAATGTTACCACTAACATGAAGTACCATATGTCAGGACAAAACAGTCTCACAATCAGTGGGATACGTTGGAGCGTTCCAGGGCTATGACTTCATATAGTGACAGTGTCAGAATTATAAAAATTGGCTTGGTCATTAAGTGCCTAATTGGCTCTGTCACTAAGGGGATAAATGTTAAAAATATTGTATCATGAGGCAATTGTAACTAGAGGGACATACACAATTCAGCATAACACAATTTAAATGTAAAAGTCTAGAATTGTTGCATTAAACCATCCAAAGGATTATCAAAAAAAATATTGTCACTATTGTGACTATAATGTTATACATAGAATGATTACTAATAACAAGTCTACAGGGAAGAAGGAGAAATCAAAGTCTGTGGCAAAGGGTAAATGCATAATAGGATTAGGGGTAATATATTATTGTTGTTACTAGATTACAGAAATTAGACTGTAATAGTTTTTTATTCTAGTATAGTCTTTAAATGGAATCTGTAAATAGCATCAACCCATGTGTTTCTTATATGTAAAGAAGCTGATTCCCTGACAATCTGCCTTCAGAGATCATTTTAAATAAAAGGGGGAGTTACAAGTGTCGTCTTTGTCGTCTTATAAACATGTAAGTTCAGGAGAGCACAGAGCGGTCACATTTATTTAAAACAATCTCTGGGGGCAGATTTTAATGCAGATAAGTGTCCAACCTATAGTCTGGAACAGCTCTTTAAGGCTTCTTTTACACTTACCTGTTTTTTTGCGGCCCGTTATTGCGGGCCTTTTTTGCTGGCCGTATCGCCACAATTTTCACGGTCTGCCGCAATAACAGACCACAAAAAACTTGTGGATCACCATTTTTCAGGTTTCCAATACTATGGAAGAAGTATTAGGAAAAAATGGCGTTCCGCAAAGCCGGAAGTGCCGATGCACCGCAAAATCAAACTTCAGTTGTTTTTGCGGCCCCATTGATTTTCAATGAGGGCCGTGTCCGTAAGCCATGAAAAAGATCGAGCAGGCTCAATCCTTTTTTACAGCCACAAATACGGCCCTCATAGCCATATGGCTCACGGCGCTCCGACTAATTTTTGCAGGCTGATTTAGCGGCCCCATAGAAATCTATTGGGGCTGCAAAAACGGCCAGCAAAAACAAGTTTAGTGTAAAAGAAGCCTAAGAAAAAAGCAGATTTCTCTGGAGTAAGACATTGGATCAGAGATATGAAGGTATTATTTTATTCAGCTTCCTATAACCTGCATGCCCATATAGATGGCTTAGGTCTGTTAATAATACTTACAGATTCCGTTTAAAGGAAATCTGTCAACAGGTTTTTGCGATCTAATCGGAGAACTGAATGCTGTATGGGCAAAGACCCTGGCATCTATCACTTACTAGGTTGCTTGTTATAATTTTAATTAAAAAAAGTAGTTTTATCAGGAGGAGATTATCACAAGAGGACTAGCTACCTTGTAGCCCCATTACTCTATCGAGAGAACTAGTAGATCAGCAGAAGAGAAAACAGTGATTTTCTCAAAATTACACCAAGCAGGCCAGTGAGTTACACATCATCAGAATCAGGGTTTCTGTCTCTACATCATGCAACTCACATATTACATAGCAAAAGCTTGATGACAGATTTCCCTTCATTTCTAACCTTGAAAAATTATTATACTTTATGTATAGTACATACAGAGCAGCAGTGATTTTTAAGCTGGACAAAAATATTACATGGTTTTCTACAAAGGCAGCTGATCTTATGGCTGACAGCCATGTTGACTGTCTCTATCATAGACATGAGTACTTGTACGACCAAGTATTGTGTTCTTTATGACAAAGCCGACGACGGACATCTCTGCCAGTGGCATATCTCTGGGACAACAAGGTGAATGGCAGTCCAAAAACTAACATGCCTGACGGACATCTCCCCCTGATGATCAGTTGGCTGGTGCCCTCCATACACATTAGGCTGGGTTCACACGTAGCGGAACTCTTGCGGAAACTACAGCGAGAATTCCGGAATTCTATTCCGCTGGAAAATCGCATTTTAAATTCCCGTGATTTTCCCGCGGAAAAACTAGCATTTTGCAAGCGTAATTAGCTTGCAGAATTGCTAGCGTTTTCCAAGCGATCTGGAGCATCGCTTGGAGAACTGATTGACAGGTTGGTCACA
This sequence comes from Dendrobates tinctorius, assembly GCF_039654945.1. Lineage (NCBI taxonomy): Eukaryota > Metazoa > Chordata > Amphibia > Anura > Dendrobatidae > Dendrobates > Dendrobates tinctorius. The sequence continues at coordinate 31,623,905 of NW_027361671.1, read as the reverse complement.
CTCGTCAAACATAGTGTTTGACGAGTGTGACCAACTTTTTACTATTGAGGCCGCCTATGCGGCATCAATAGTAAAGGATAGAATGTAAAAAATAGTAATAAAAAAATATATATTGTAATTCTCACCTTCCGACGTCCCGCGCAGCCTTCCCGCCTCTCTCCACGCACCCGGTCCCAGTAATCCTTTGCGACAATTACCGCGATGACGTCTGTTCTCGCGGGATCGCGACGTCTCGCGGTCATTCGCGATGACGTCACGCGAATGACCGCGAGACTTCACGATCCCGCGAGAACGGACTTCATCGCTCGCAAAGGCTTACTGGGACCTGGAGCGTGGAGAGAGGCGGGAAGGCTGCGCGGGACGTCGGAAGGTGAGAATAACAATATTTTTTATTTTAAATTCTATTTTTTACAGGGATATGGTACCCAAAGCCCGGAGGACAGTCTCCTCTCCTCCAGACTGTGGGTACCATCCGCAAATGTTCTGCTTACTTTTCGCATGGTGTGCACAGCCACATGCGGAAAGTAAGCAGAACAATGCATTCCTATGGGTGCGGGATTGCCGCGATTCCGCAAAATTAATGAGCATGCTGCGTTTTTTACTGCGAAGCGATTCCGCCGCGGTAAAAACCGCAGCATTAGCACAGCATTGCGGAATCCCATAGGAATGCATGGGATGCTTATTTTTCGCATTTTCGCGGGAAAATCGTGCGGTTAAAACCGCCGCGGAAACGTGAAAAAAAGCCACATGTGAACTCAGCCTTAGAGTGTCAGCCAAGCCCATCGATATTGGCAAGTTTGGCTGACATTACTCCTTAATTTTGCAGTTTGCTGTTAATTTTTATTGTTCACCATACTGATGTGCCAAATGTAAGTTTGCTACAGCAACATTTCTCTGCTGTTATCACAGAAAAGCCTGCATTTACCATAGCAGAATGCATTGTGCTCAAGGTCATCTTGCTTTTGTTCAGTAAGACAATGTGCTAAAGGCTCTTGGTTTCTGTAATTCTACAGATTGATTTTCTTTTCCATTCGATTGTGGCTGAATTCTTGCTGCAGAGACTTCACTTTCACTGCGCAGACCACCCACATGTTAGAATGATGGAAATCCCTCTTACAGATATTTACAAGGATCTTTGACATTTTCTGTAAAGACTTGATGTGTGTAATGGAGAAGGACATAAAACATTAGTTAATAAAGCCCTTCTGAGTATTACAAAATTAAATCTGTGCATTTTGTATGGATGAAACATACGTTTTGTATCAGTATTTACTACTTGGCAAATCAAAGGACTTGCTCCGAGTCCCTCAAATAAATTTTCATTTGGCATGCGTTACACACACTCATCACATAAGATTTTTTTCTTAATTTTTTTTTCTGGTTGTCAGAAGAGAGGGATTAGCTAAACAATTTGTTTTCAATAAAATCCACAGCATCCCGTCTTTCAGTTCAGGAAGTTATAGAGTGATGTATTAAGTTCTCAGTGGGAGCTGACATATTAACTGCATTCCAATGTAATCGAGCGCAGAGCCGCAGTCCTTACATCTCGAAAAGAACTGTCCAGAGATATGAACATAACAATAGAAAAAAGGGGCAGTGATGAGGATGCCTAAGGAAAGAACTTTGTACATAATGATGTAGCTTTCAGGGAAAATAAAAAGCAAGGTATTAAGGTAATGACTATTTGCAAGGTACGCAAATTGCCTCTTCAGTAGAGTTGAGCGATACCGTCCGATACTTCAAAGTATCGTATCGGATGGTATCGGCCGATCTTTAAAAAAAGTATCGGTATCGCCGATTCCGATACCGGAAGTCCCATTCAAGTCTATGGGACTTCCGGTATCGGAATAAGAAAAACCCTTTCCTGCCCTTGTACAGCCTCTCTGGGGTCTGTACGGGCCTTTCGGGGGGCTGTGCCGGCCTGCCAGGGGGTCTGTGCAGGCTCCGGTGGTCTGTGCCGGCCTGCCGGTGGTCTGTGCAGGCTCCGGGGGGCTGTGCCGGCCTGCCGGGGGGATGTGCCGGCCTGCCGGGGGGCTGTGCCGGCCTGCCGGGGGGCTGTGCAGGCTCCGGGGGGCTGTGCCGGCCTGCTGGGGGGCTGTGCCGGCCTGCCGGGGGGCTGTGCCGGCCTGCCGGTGGTCTGTGCAGGCTCCGGGGGTCTGTGCAGGCATCGTCTGATGGGACTACAAGTCCCATCGGGCGATGCCTGCTACCATGACAGTGATTGACACATTAGCCAATGATGGGACAGTAGTAGTCCCATCATCCGGCTAATGTGTTAAATGTAAAAAAAAAAAAAAATTACATGCTACATACATACAACATACATGCTACATTCATACTACATACTACATACATGCTACATTCATACTACATAAATACTACATGCAACATACATACTACATATATACTACATGCATACTACATACATACTGCATGCTACATACATACCACATATATACTACATACATACTACATGCATGCTACATGCATGCTACATGCTACATACATAACACATATATACTACATGCATGCTACATACATACTACATACATACTACATGCTACATACATACTACATATATACTACATACATACTACATACATACTACATGCATGCTACATGCATGCTACATACATACCACATACATAACACATATATACTACATGCATGCTACATACATACTACATGCTACATACATACCATATACATACTACATGCATGCTACATACATACTACATGCATGCTACATACATACTACATGCTACATACATACTACATATATACTACATGCATGCTACATACATACTACATGCTACATACATACTACATATATACTACATGCATGCTACATACTACATGCTACATACATACTACATATATACTACATGCATGCTACATACATACTACATGCATGCTACATACATACTACATGCTACATACATACCACATACATACTACATATATACTACATGCATGCTACATACATACTGCATGCTACATGCATGCTACATACATACTACATACATACTACATGCTACATACATACCACATATATACTACATACATACAATACATTCATACAATACATACATAGACATACAGTACATATAACATAGAGTAACATACTTACCAATACTTGTCACATTGTTCCCCGAAGCCATTGTCTTTTCCGGAATAAATATTAACATAACAAACCACAAAAATACTCACCCACGATCCGAAGCAGTCCACGAGTGTGTCCCACGACGATCTTGGGTAGAGAACTGCAGCATCAGCTGTTGCTGCCGTTCTCTACGGGCTGCAGGAATCCAATGACGGAAGGTAGGTATCCTTCCGCACTGTATTCCTCCGCCACTTAAAAAAAAAAAAAAGTCCCTAGTCTCACTTTATGCCATTGCTGTGTGGGAAATTCCCACGCAGCAATGGCATAAAGTGAGACTAGGGACTTTTTTTTTTTTAAGTGGCGGAGGAATACAGTGCGGAAGGATACCTACCTTCCGTCATTGGATTCCTGCAGCCCGTAGAGAACGGCAGCATCATCTGATGCTGCAGTTCTCTACCCAAGATCGTCGTGGGACACACTCGTGGACTGCTTCGGATCGTGGGTGAGTATTTTTGTGGTTTGTTATGTTAATATTTATTCCGGAAAAGACAATGGCTTTGGGGAACAATGTGACAAGTATTGGTAAGTATGTTACTCTATGTTATATGTACTGTATGTCTATGTATGTATTGTATGAATGTATTGTATGTATGTAGTATATATGTGGTATGTATGTAGCATGTAGTATGTATGTAGTATGTATGTAGCATGCATGTAGCATGTAGTATGTATGTAGCATGCATGTAGTATATATGTAGTATGTATGTATCATGCATGTAGTATATATGTAGCATGTATGTAGTATGTATATGGTATGTATGTAGCATGTAGTATGTATGTAGCATGCATGTAGTATATATGTAGTATGTATGTAGCATGTAGTATGTATGTAGTATGTATGTAGTATGTATGTGGTATGTATGTAGCATGTAGTATGTATGTAGCATGCATGTAGTATATATGTAGTATGTATGTAGCATGTAGTATGTATGTAGTATGTATGTAGTATGTATGTGGTATGTATGTAGCATGTAGTATGTATGTAGCATGCATGTAGTATATATGTAGCATGCATGTAGCATGTAGTATGTATGTAGCATGCATGTAGTATATATGTAGTATGTATGTAGCATGCATGTAGTATATATGTAGCATGTATGTAGTATGTATGTGGTATGTATGTAGCATGTAGTATGTATGTAGCATGCATGTAGTATATATGTAGTATGTATGTAGCATGTAGTATGTATGTAGTATGTATGTAGTATGTATGTGGTATGTATGTAGCATGTAGTATGTATGTAGCATGCATGTAGTATATATGTAGTATGTATGTAGCATGTAGTATGTATGTAGTATGTATGTAGTATGTATGTGGTATGTATGTAGCATGTAGTATGTATGTAGCATGCATGTAGTATATATGTAGTATGTAGTATGTATGTAGTATGTATGTGGTATGTATGTAGCATGTAGTATGTATGTAGCATGCATGTAGCATGCATGTAGTATGTATGTAGCATGCATGTAGTATGTATGTAGCATGCATGTAGTATGTATGTAGTATGTATGTAGTATGTATGTAGCATGCAGTATGTATGTAGCATGTATGTAGCATGTATGTAGTATATATGTAGTATGTATGTAGCATGTAGTATGTATGTAGCATGCATGTAGTATATATGTAGTATGTATGTAGCATGCATGTAGTATGTATGTAGTATGTATGTAGTATGTATGTAGCATGCAGTATGTATGTAGCATGTATGTAGTATGTATGTAGTATATATGTAGTATGTATGTAGCATGTATGTAGTATGTATGTAGTATATATGTAGTATGTATGTAGCATGTATGTAGTATGTATGTAGTATATATGTAGTATGTATGTAGCATGCATGTAGTATGTATGTAGCATGTAGTATGTATGTAGCATGCATGTAGTATGTATGTAGCATGTATGTAGTATGTATGTAGTATATATGTAGTATGTATGTAGCATGTAGTATGTATGTAGCATGCATGTGGTATGTATGTAGTATTTTTTTTTTTTTTTTTTTTTTTTTAACATTTAACACATTAGCCGGATGATGGGACTACTACTGTCCCATCATTGGCTAATGTGTCAATCACTGTCATGGTAGCAGGCATCGCCCGATGGGACTTGTAGTCCCATCGGACGATGCTTGCACAGACCCCCGGACATCAGCACAGCCCCCCGGCAGGCCGGCACAGCCCCCCGGCAGGCCGGTACAGACCCCCACAGGGTGCACAGACCACCGGCAGGCCGGCACAGCCCCCCGGCAGGCCGGTACAGACCCCGGGCAGTCCATACAGCCCCCCGGCAGGCCGGCACAGCCCCCCGGCAGGCCGGCAGAGACCCCCGGAAGGCCCGAAATGACGGCGCATCATGATGCGCACACACCGCGCATCATGATGACGTCAGGCCATCAATCAACTGAACTTCCGATTCCGATGCCGAATTCCGATATTGAAAAAATATCGGAAGTCGGTATCGGAATTCCGATACAGCAAGTATCGGCCGATACCCGATACTTGCGGTATCGGAATGCTCAACACTACTCTTCAGAGAAAAAGAGGACTTGAACTCTACAGCGCCACCTGTTGGTAGTAGCGATCCTACAAGTCACAATCGACCCTTTAACGAGTCTTGCTATATGACTTAGGATAAAAGCCAAATCAGAATCTCAATTTGCAGACACGTTGTTTCGAGCTATTGGCCATCATCAGTGCAAAGTATGAGAACTGATTTGGCTTGGTGAGAGGCTCTGGACTGAGGTCTAAGGGGTAAGGTTTCTCCTTGTGGAGAGTGACATGCCAGCTCTGGCTTGTCAAGGTAAGAAGGCTTATTCGCTGTGCAATGCTCCTTGTTATGAATGGGTCACCGAGGAGGAAAAAAACAAAACAAGCTTAGTCACAGAAAACCAGAGAGGTTGGTAACTATGCAGATTGCAGATCCCTGATCCTAACCACACAACTAGTAGCAGCCGTGGAGCGTACCTATGATGAACCTAGATGCCTCGTCACGGCCGGAGGACTAAATAAGCCTAAAGCAAGAAAAGGGGAAAACTAACTGCCCCAGAGCAGACCCCAAAGGAATAGACAGCCCCCACACATGTATTGACGGTGAAACAAGATGAAAACACAAACATAAGCAGTAAAATAGGCTGAGCAAATGATGGGGCCCAAACTAACTAGAAAGGATAGGAAAGGAAAGACACTGTCTGCAATCTGCCAAAAACCCTACAAAAATAATGTCCAACACTTTTGATAACAAAATTAACCCTGAAGTCACTAGACTTCTCCCACTATATCAGCACTCTGAAATATTCTGAGACAGAGCAAAAAGAAGCCAATCTAATAAGGGGCAAAAAGCAAATTGGCAAATACAGATAAATAAGAGTGGAAATTCAGCACAGCCCCATCCGAGGCTGGCTGACCACACAAAAAACTGAACAGACCAACAAAATCAAGCGTGAACATTAGCAAAAAAACTTAGCTTGAGCTGACTGGAACAGAGCTGAGAACCAAGACCTGACAAGCCAGAAGGAATCACCAGCACCAGAATAGGGCGTCGGCTGTCTTTAATCCTGTCTGAGGTTCCTGAGGTCCAGTCGTCATCCTCCTTATCAGGTGGCAGATCTCCACTGATTAAATCAGCCTCACTACCTCCTGTTACCACCAGAGGGAACCTGGAAGGAGAACTCACAACTGGTAGACCAGAAAATGAACTCACAACAGCTCCTCTGGGAAAATAATATTCAAATTGCCTCTTCAGAGAGGAAGAGGACTTGAACTCTATAGCGCCACCTGTTGGTAGTAGCGATCCTACAAGTCACAATCAACCTATTTACAAGGTATTCATTTATTCACATAACATAAAGTAAATAAATACCATAGCAAAAAAGAGCAAATTAAATATAAAGAGAATCCCCCATCTAGAAAAAAATGTAAAAAAAAAACATTTTATATTAAAAAGAAACAAAGGTTTTAACATTTAGTGTCATTTTTTAATTATATTGATACAATCAATCAATCAGTAGCACTCCCATCAAAGATTTTTATCATCTTGATATATTGCAATCATCATATTACATAGCACTGTGTACTTACAGTTGATGATTTTGCTCTTCTATCCAGTTAATGATTTTCTCTGCTCTATGTAGAAGCATGACCTTAGTGTTTAGATATTCTAACATAATGCCTATTTTATATCTGAAGGTTGAATTTCCTTCTTCCTTCCTTTAATTACAATGGTTATCCATATGATTGGGATCTATGATTACTGAAATTCAACATGCCACCTCTTCTCATCAACGTAAATGGAAATAAATATAGACAAACATCTAATATACATTTAAAGGTAATCTAGTCCTACAGAAATATGATTATTGTCTTTGGGATAGAGCCATGTGAACATTTTTGAACCCCATAGCGCCTCTTCAGGCCATATGCCCGTAGAATGTAAGTCCGCAAGGACAGGGTCCCCTTCCCTCTGTACCAGTCCGTCATTGTAAATTTGCTTACTGTTAACAATATCCATACTTTGTATGTAACCCCCCTTCTCATGTACAGCACCATGGAATTAATGGCGCTATATAAATAGATAATAATAATATGCCAATTATGACAGGTTACACATAAATGTTTTTCCTAGTGTTTTTTGTAAAGTGACGGATACTGCTACTAGTAATGTCATCAGTATCCTATACTCAAGGACAGATTGAGGAAATGCTAGAACAAGTTGATTTTTTTAAATTTTCCTCTGTAATGTTTTTCTGAGAATGTTCTGGTATGTTACAGTATTTGACATATATACAACACTGGAATATGAAATATGGATTTGCCTTTCACCATTTTAGCCATATTTCATTGCGTAATACACAATGCAGATTTTGACTCATTGGCTCATCTTTCGCTTTGAATATATCAATTATTTCCCTACCACTGTGTCTGTCATTACTTCTTTTTTCTGGCTTTTATATTCATACGCTTTCATAATTTATGTGGAGCCAATGGAAGATGAGGCTATATAAAAAAAAGAAAACATAAATCAAATATTGGTATGTTGATATTGTTCCACTTTCAGTGTACTGTGTACATTTATCACTATTGCCACCGGGGACTATTTTGTTGTTGTGTCATTGATTTGAGCAATGTCTCTGACATATTTAAAATGTGTCTCATACTGGATGTCTCTAACAGCATATTCTGTTATAAAAGAAGTAAAATGCTGTGTGCCAGCTGTGACCTCCCATACATGTGTTCCCCTTTTGTAAGCTAAAATTCTGTATATGGACACTGATATCTATATCCTCCATTTATGACAACCACTCATATTGCTATCATACTGCCCTTTTGAAAGGTAGAGTGAAAAAAAGTATCTTGAATGTCAGTAGTAGTCTTAAAATGTGTTTTAGCTGTTTGTTTGTCATTTTTGAGACTGCGTGAAGAGGAAAGTGTATATTAGTACAGGAGGCCAAAGAAATGGAAAGTACAGCTAGCTAAACAAACTACCGTACTTCTTAGTTGCCAGACTTCATCAGCTTCAGGCGTGAGAACACTGTGCATTTGTGGCAGCACTCAAAGCCGAAGAAGACCACAGAACCGGGTCAAGGAAGTATACACAGATGTCTGATCTAGTCTGAATATTTATTTTAGTCAGAGGTCTGAATTTAGTCCTCTGGTCATTTAATTTAGGGGTCTGATATGGTGTATGAAATCATTTTAAGGTCTATAATCTGATTAATTTTGGGGTCTGGTCTGAAGTCTAAATTAGGCTAGGAGTCGGGTATGGGGTCTGACTAAATTTTGTTTCTGACTGGGGTGTGAATAATTTGGTCTGCTTCGCAGTCTGAATCAATTAAAGGGTTTAATCTGGGGATTCCTTTATTTTTGTGTTTGATGCAGACCTTGAATTAATTTGCTTGTCTGGTGCCTGATTAAATTTTGGGTCTGGAGTCTGAATTAATGTAAGGGTCTGGTTAAAAGTGTTAGTAGGAGTCTAGCCCCAGTGTGAATTAATGTAAGGGTCTGGTGTGGGTTCTTATTAAATCAGGGGTCTGGGCTTGGTTTTTAAATAACCTAGGTGTCTCCTTTGAGATCTGAATTTATTTGTGCGTTTTGTCTGGGGTCTAAATAAACTTTGTTGCGTAAAAGTTTTCTATGGTGTTCAGCAGTACAGATAGACAATGACCCACAACATACTGCAAAAGCAGCCCAGGAGTTTTTTAAAGCAAAAAAGTGGAAATATTCTGCAATAGCCAAGTCAATAACCGAATCTCAACCCCATCAAGCAGCATTTCACCATGTTTAGGACAAAATAAAAGGCAGAAAAACCCACAAACAAGCAACTGAAGTCAGCTGCATTAAAGGTCTGGTAAAGCATCACAAAGCGTTTGGTGACGTCCAAGGCTCCAAGGCATCAGACAATCATTGCTATCAAAGTATTCTCTACAAAGTACTAAAAAATAATATTTTATGATAAAGTTAATTTGTCCAATTACTTTTGAGCCCCCAAAATGAGGAAGCTTTGTAGAAAAATGTTGCAATTCCTAAATGTTTCCCAAGATTTTTTTATTGAACCCCTTTAATTAAACCTGAAAGTCTCCACTTCAGTTATATCTCAGCTTTTTCATTGATTGACAGTGATTCACTGACAGTCCAAATTTTTCTGGACCTAACTGTAATTGAATAATGATAATGATTTGTACAGAGCAGTGTTCTCCAACTCCAGTCATTAGGAGCCATCAACTGATCATGCTTTCGGGATTTCCTTAGTATTCACCAGGTAATAATTCCATCACCTGCGCACTACAAAGGAAATCCTGAAAACATGATCTGTTGGTGTCTCTTCGGGAACAATGGTATAGAGTATAATTTAACTTTGTGCCATTGGAATATGGTTCTCTAGACCAACTAGAGAAAATTATTCTAAGAGTCCACTCTCCATCTATGCAGGACATCTGCATGTCCACTATTATTATTAATATTACTTTTATCAATTTTGTTTTATTATTTCACAGAAGCAATACATTGAAGATATAGACCCTATTCATTGATGCCGAAGTAAGCTTGAAAGGGGTTCCATGCTTCTGAGCCTTTTGAATGTCGGCCTAAAATTGTGTCTGGGTCTCAGTGGAGGATCCTGGGACACTGATGCACCAGTTGAATTCCACACACCAATATAAATAGTGGAACATGCAAGATTATATTATCTACACAGATATATTGCATTCATTTCATTTTTTTTTTCAGATAATAGTTTTGGAGAAACAAAATTATATTGGGTCCTGGAAAACTGCAAAATGAAAAACCTCTTTGCTTCTCTACTTGTAGCTGCTGTGGTTGCCCAGGTAGAAAGTGAACTCCAGAAATAACAATAGTACAGTGAGAATATGACGGATAGACATCTGCAAGTAATATTGCAGTTAATATGGAAATATTCTGTTTGAGTGAAGTTTTCACTTTTATATTACTACTGCACACGGTGTTTCTTTGCATATGTTCCATAAATTCTTCACATAAGTAATTCAGTACATGAAAAAAAAAATTCCAGCTTGTTATTAATATTACAGCTATATGTGTAATAAAGACTGTAGAATATTTGTTTTATGACCAAGTTGCATAATTTTAACAACGCAACTTGCTTTAGAAGAGATGAAGAAGAACTCCATGGGCATATTCTTATTACCCATTTTAAGGCCACCAATATTTTATTAGCCTGTAGGAAATTATAATGCAATCTGTTCCCCCAGAGTGCAAAGTAACAGCATCTTACTATGGTACTTTGCATTACAAATGTGAAATGGGTAAACACTCCACATTTCCGGGCACTTCAGGGCATTTTACACTTACATTGATGACTCACACAACCTCCCTACTCGCTGGAAGTCATATTATACAGTCATATGTAAAAGTTTGGGCACCCCTATTAATGTTAACCTTTTTTCTTTATAACAATTTTGGTTTTTGCAACATGTATTTCAGTTTCATATATCTAATAACTGATGGACTCAGTTATATTTCTGGATTCAAATGAGGTTTATTGTACTAACAGAAAATGTGCAATCTGCATTTAAACAAAATTTGACCGGTGCAAAAGTATGGGCACCCTTATCATTTTCTTGATTTGAACACTCCTAACTACTTTTTACTGACTTCCTGAAGCACTAAATTGGTTTTGTAACCTCATTGAGCTTTGAACTTCATAGCCAGGTGTATCAAATCATGAGAAAAGGTATTTAAAGTGGCCACTTGCAAGTAGCTCTCCTATTTGATTCTCCTATGAAGAGTGGCATCATGGGCTCCTCAAAACAACTGTCAAATGATCTGAAAACAAAGGTTATTCAACATAGCTTTTCAGGGGAAGGATACAAAAAGTTGTCTCAGAGATTTAACCTGTCAGTTTCCACTGTGAGGAACATAGTAAGGAAATGGAAGAACACAGGTACAGTTCTTGTTAAGCCCAGAAGTGGCAGGCCAAGAAAAATATCAGAAAGGCAGAGAAGAAGAATGGTGAGAACAGTCAAGGACAATCCACAGACCACCTCCAAAGACCTGCAGCATCATCTTGCTGCAGATGGTGTCACTGATTTTTTTGCATACAACCATAAAGCAAGTGAGAGGTTGTACACCTTATTTCCACCTCAGGATGTGGTCTGGGAATTAAGTAATTGGCCTCCAGAGGCAGTGAGTATTCAGTGTCTGAAGAGGAACCCTCCAGAGAAGTGTTTGTGCTTGTGGTAAAGGACCTGAACAGTGGACCTTGCTAACCCTGAGCCAGCTGAAGGACTGTTTTGTTTTGCTGTTTTTGCCCAGAGGGCTGTTTTTATTTTTTTACTTCAGCTTGGTTTATGCTGCACCTAATAAACCAAGGACTTTCTTAAAGATACAGTGATCCCGTGTCTGCTCCGTGTAATGCTGAATGTGCCAATCTGGTGCAGTGTGTAATGTAATACAAGGACTGTGAGACAGTGTATTTATGTATGCAGACACAATTGCTGGGGGTTCTGAAGGCACGAGGGACCTGATAGGTTCCTTTTAAAGTAAAAGGATGAATTTTGGGCTTAGCACAGGGTATCAACTGTTGATATATGGAGGTCAGACTCTCAGAACAACAGATTAAAAAGGCTGCGTGATTCCAACAAGCATCTTCTATATTTAAAACAGATCAGAGGTCCATCCCTACAGGTATCTGCACGTAGCTTTCTCATATATCTTACAAAGTTTTACAAATGTAACTTTTGTTTCTGTGATTCATGGTTCAGAATGATCGCTTGACAACAGTTATTGCTGCAGGTCAAGTTTTTCCTTAATTTAATGTTGATACAGGATCATCATAGTATGCAATGGGAATTTTTTAGCAGGTTTTTGCTACTTCATTTGAGAGCTGTATGATGTAGACAAACAGACCCTTAATCTAATGATTTATCACTTAGTTTACTGGTTGGAGCCTTTTTGACACCACCAGAGGTTTTAGATTTAGCAATGCAACAGAGCTGAGAAAGCAAACCTCTCCCAAACCAGGTTCTCATTGAACACAGTCTATAGACAGTGAGCTGCTTATCACATAAGCAGGCGGAGTTGGACTTGCAAGCACGCAACTAGCTAGTCACAGCAATGTTAATCACAACGTGATTAAAGCTTCAGGCTAAGTAAATAACACCAGAAAGCCGGACATGTGACACATCATTGAGTTCAGTGTTTTAACCACTACCTTTTGCTGGCTTCAGATTACATAGTAAAACCTGCTGACAGTTTCTCTTTAAAGAGGTGATCCAAAACATAAATTAATTTTCATTCTAAATGCCAATCTATTTAATGCCATAATGCCATAACCTAATCAATTTTCTAATATACTTTTACTAAAAATTCCCTTTCCTTCTCTAAAAATACTAGCTGATTTATATTTTTTACGTCTTCCTGTGTGGTGACACTTTGTTAAAGAATCCAAGTGCATGCTGGGATATTCAGAGGGCAGAGGATGTGGTCCCTGCCAAGTTTTTGCGCTCCTCCCTGGAACAAAGTGAGCTTCAGTGACCTTTGTTTCAGGAGTTTGGCTAGTCCCTTATCTACTGAGCATGCGTCGATTGTCAATTCCAATGGATGCTCAGTAGATTCTTGTCACTGTGCAATGTGTACAATGACAGTGCGCTCTCTCCTCTCTCGCCATCTCTGAACAGAAGTCACGAGGCAGGAAATGACTGCACTGTCACTGAGAGCATTACGAGGTGTCCATAGAAACAGGAAGAAGTATATATAAAAAAGGGGCAATTAATGTAGTGAGAGAAAGATTAGATTTTGGCATTAAATCGGAATTTAGTATGAAAATTAATTTGTGTTCTGGACAACCCCTTTAATGATTTAAGTGAGGGGGATGATGGTAAAAAAAATAAGCAGCAGGAAAAGGTGAGCAATGCAAAATGGTAACTTGTCCTCCCTTTCTGCTGCAATTCTCCATCAGTCACCAGATTTCATAAACTGTAAATATTATTACATGGGTGACTTAAAACTGATAGGGCTGATTTATTTAGTCTGAAAATCCATGTCAGAATGGTTGTGTAATCCTTTTTGAATGTTTTCCAATCTTATATTAAAATAATGTTTGGGATCATATTAATATCTATCATATATGGATTATCAAAGTAAGTACACCCATCTCATCAATTCTAAGAAGTTTTGAGATTTGTATTGTTAAAGCTAACAGTATGTCTTTGGAATGTGGGAGGAAACCAGAGAACCCGGAGGAAACCCACGCAAACACGGGGAGAACATACAAACTCCTTTCAGATGATGTCCTTGGTTGGATTTGAACCCAGGACTCCAGCGCTGCAGTGCTAACCACTGAACCACCGTGCTGCCCCTGGGATTGTCATATGCCTTTCTTTTCTTTTATGAAAGACACCGATTGTAAAATGGTTCAGACATGTGATTTTATTGTATTTTTATGACTGTTGTAATACGTGCAAATGCATAGAGCTTTATAGTAACTAATTGATGTGGTTATCGTAATATAATGTACAGTTGTGCTCAAAAGTTTACATACACCGGCAGAATTTTGGCTTTCTTGGCCTTTTTTCATAGAATTTGAATGATAATATTAAAACTTTTTCTCCACTAATGGATAGTGGGTGGGTGGAGCCATTTATTGCCAAACTACTGTGTTTTCTCTTTTTAAATCATAAGGACAATCCAAAACATACAAATTACCCTGATCAAAAGTTCACAAGGAGGCACGAGTGGTAGATATTGTTCTGACAGTATGAGAATGTCTGCAACTTTCTTAAGACATTTCTGCAATGTCCGGGACATATGGCCCAAACTAGGCACTAGGAAGAATGCCTTGTAACCTTCCAAAAAGTGGAAGCTGGACAGGAAAACGAGTGAAGGAGACGGGGAGAGTCTCAACAATACTACTCAGCCAATGGAAGATCCCGAGGGCTGAAGAAGAGAGTAAGCGAAGGGATAGTTCAGGCTGAATAAATGCAAAACATGAAAATGTATTGGGCTTTGACATCGATTGAATTCAGCCTGTCAAGTAAAGTTGAACTGATTGATAAGAAGCGGGTGTCTCCTGATTTATGTGCGACTGTTTCTGCATCTTGAAGCTTGGAGACAGCAGAGGCCAAACTGTGAGTGTTCTGCACATGATACAGCACTTGTGAAATGGGACACTGTTTTTTGTGGGGTGCCAGGGTGTGGGAAGACATTCCCTCATCCATAACTCCAGCTTGCATACCTTACTGATACTCTGTCAGTGTGAAAAGTAGGCATAAATCCTACCGGTAATTGGTTTTCCAGGACTGAATCTTGACAGCACCATCAGTGGTCATCCTTCATACCCTTAATAGGGACAAGAACACAGCAGTAATTTTCCAAGTACCGCACCAGGATGGATGCAACGCTACTTTATTGAGTTTCCTATGACATACGTTACCTTCATATAGCAGGCAGGAAATTTAAGGGAGGGAATGTAATGGATGCTGTCATGATGGATTCCTGTAAAATCAATTACTAGTAGGACAAGTGCCTACTTTCCAGGACATTCCTCCTGACAGCACCATCAGGGGGAATACTAGAGGATACATTTAGGGCGGGACTACTGCTAGGAGGACTTTCCTTCCGAAGTCTGTCTTTTGGCCTGATAAAATGTCCAGGTTATAATGTCTGCAAAAGGTGTTAAGATTTGTCCATGTTGCAGTTCTGCAGATTTGATCCACCGAGGCTCCTGCTCTTTCTGCCCATGATGTAGCTACTGATCTAGTAGAATGGGCTCTATTGTAGTACGTAGGAGATTTTCCTTCTGCTAAATAGGTTAGACTGATTACTGACCTAATCCATCTTGCCAAGGTCGCTTTTAACATCTTCTAACCTTTATTATTCTAGCAAAAACAGATTGACATCTCTGCCCCAACTTTTCATGGTCTCCAGATATTGGAGGACTGTTCTTCTGATGTCTAGAAAATGAAACACAAGCTCTTGACTATCTTTATGGTTTTGGCAGAAAGAAGGCAAGACAATTTGTTGACTTATGTGGAACATAGTTACCACTTTAAGTGAGAAGGCATGATCTAGCTTTAAGATAATGCAGTCCTCTAAGATCCTTAGAATTGGATCCATGATGGAGAAACCTTATGTTTCCCCTAACTACCTTGACAAGGTTATGACTACCAAAAAAGCTGTCTTTAAGGAGAGAGAGAGAGAGATTTTATGTGGTAGTCTTCTAGAGGCTCATATCGTGGTTTATGCAGGCCGTTAAACACAAATTTCAGGCCCCATGGAGGAATGGAGATATGAAGGCACTCAGAGCTGAAATTTGTACTTTCAACACTATGGGTCTTAGACCATTATCAAATCCCATTTAGAGAAAATCCAGTATTTTGGAATATTGGGGCTAGAGATATTCTATCCTGGTATTGTGCACAAAATTTCTTCCACATTTTCATGTTTTTTGCTGATGTCACTGGCTTCCTACTTTTCTGGATAGTGGATATAATGGAGTCTGAAAGTCCTCTGGATTTAAAAATCTGCCTTTTAGAACCAGGCAGACAATTGCAGAACATGACATTTAGATGGAATACTAGCTGAAGAGCCCGGCGCTGCCCGGGCATAATAACTAACTACGGTTAGTTATAACAAATTATAATGTGTGACAAGCGTCAGCTTACGCTGAGTCATTTTTCTTCTTAGAGTGGACCCTCTGGGCCGTGGCACCACCCACCTAGGGCGAGCTGACCTAGTGAGAAACCACCCCCTGTACAGGGAAAGTTAGGGACAAGACCAAGGGGGTGAGCCACCACGGCAGCTGGACCAGACGGCCGGCTCAGGGAGACACTATTGACCTGGCAACAGGATGAACAGGATACGAAACATAAGCGAGGTCACAGGGTTTCTTCAGCAAATGTGGTTACACACTTTAATCAGATACAAAGCAAAAACAGAGAATCAGATGCAGGGCACAAACGTTGAAACACGGCAAAGTGCGTGCAAGGGCACGCCAAATGTTCCAGACATAACACGTGCAGAAAACATACCGGAGTCCAGGGCAGGGTACGTGTTAGGGGTCACACCAGGGTTCCTAAGAGGGATGCGTGCCAGGACACGCTAGAGTCCAAGACAAGGTGCATGCTCGGAGACACGCCAGGGTCCAAGGCAGGTGCGAAGGCATCAGACTCCGGAAGACTGGCAAGGACTGACAGGATCCAGGCATCAGGAGGTAGTCATCTGGTTCCGGACCTCTGGTCGGCAGGCTTCGGGAATCCAGCAGACAAACCAGGATACGAGGCAGGGTGCGTGCTAGGAGACACGCCAGGGTCAGGTTCAAGGACGGAGGCCTGCGCATGCTGAGGGGCATGCCAGGGACAGGTTCAGAGCAGAATCCTGCGTGTGCAAAGGAACACGCCAGGGTCAGGTCCAAGGTCCTCGGCGTGCTAAGGAAGCCGCCAGGATTCAAGAATCAAGGTCCTGCACATGCTAGGGCATGCCAGGGGCATGGTACAAAGAATGGTCCTGGCCGTACTAGGGGGCACGCCAGGATACAAGGTTGGCAGCGGGTCCCACATGTGCTAGAGAACGCGTTGGGCTTTGAAGGTCAGGACTGGTGTACTGCACGTGCAGCGGGGCATGCCAAGGTCAGGGTTCAAGACAAAGAGCAGAGCACAGAGCAAGGTACGAGCAAGACAAAGATTCGAGACAGGTCAGTCTGTATGCAACAAGCTTCCTTTCCTACACAATTACTTTCTGAAAAACTCTCTGAATCTATTGGCCCTCACGGAAACCTGGATTCAGGATTCTGACACTGTCTCTCCTGCTGCCATTTCCCATGGTGGCTTACAATTCTCCCATTCCCTGAGACCGACAAACAGACCTGGTGGTGGAGTCGGCATACTCCTGTCCCCACAATGCACTTTCCATGTCATCCCCCCAGTTCCATCACTCTCATTCCCTTCTTTTGAAGTCCACACCATCAGGCTCTTTTGTCCCCTCTCCCTCAGAGTAGCGGTCATATACCGGCCCCCAGGCTCACCCACCCACTTCCTGGACCATTTCTCTGCCTGGCTGCCGCACTTCATGTCCTCAGAACTACCAACCCTTATCCTGGGAGACTTCAACATCCCCATTAACAGCCCCACTTCCACATCTGCATCCCAGCTTCTATCACTAACCACTTCTCTAGGCCTCTCACAGCTCTCAACCTCTGAAACACACAAAGACGGTAACACCCTGGACCTGGTTTTCGCCCGGCTCTGCTCAATCTCCTACTTAGATAACTCACTGCTTCCCCTCTCTGACCACAACATTCTCTCCTTTACACTCACAAATCCTCGCTCACCCCAGCACCCTCCTACCTACCATTCAGTCAGAAATCTATAAGCCATTAACCCTCATACACTTTCAGAATCCCTACACTCATCATTGTCCCCAATCTCTTCTTTGTCCTGTCCTGATCTGGCTGTACATCACTTCAATGACACTCTTAGAAGCACCCTTGACCAAGTAGCTCCCCTCATCCTCAGAACCTCCAAACACAGAGTGAAACAGCCCTGGCTCACATCGCAAACCCGATTTCTCCAGCGATGCTCTAGGTGTGCTGAATGCTTATGGAGGAAAACACGCACACCAGAAGACTTCATACACTTCAAATTTATGTTAAGGACATATAACTCTGCCCTTCACCTCGCCAAACAGACCTACTTCACCACCCTGATCTCCTCACTATCCAACAACCCCAAGAAACTTTTTGACACCTTTCACTCCCTCCTCAGGCCAAAAGCACAAGCCCCTATCACAGACATTTGCGCTGATGACCTGGCCTCCCACTTTATAGAGAAAATAGACAATATCCGTCAGGAAATCCGCTCCCAAGCACCAAGCTCAGTGACTCCCATCCCTCCCTGCATTTCCCCTGGCTCACTCTCCACATTCGATCCCATCACAGAAGAAGAAGTCTCCAGGCTCCTCTCCTCTTCTTGTCCGACTACATGCACAACCGACCCCATTCCCTCACATCTCCTCCAGTCTCTCTCTCCAGTCGTCACAACTCACCTAACTACAATCTTTAATCTCTCCCTCTCCTCTGGCATTTTCCCCTCCTCCTTCAAACACTCTATCATTACTCCATTACTAAAGAAACCCACCCTCGACCCATCCTGCACAAACAACTACAGGCCAGTCTCCAATCTCCCCTTCATCTCTAAACTCTTGGAGCGCCTGATATACTCCCGCCTTACCCGTTACCTCTCCACTCACTCCCTCCTAGACCCTTCACAGTCCGGTTTCCGCTCCCTACATTCGACAGAAACTACACTCATCAAAGTGACCAATGACCTTCTGACAGCAAAACATAATGGTGACCACTCTCTGCTTATTCTTCTCGACCTTTCTGCAGCTTTCGACACTGTTGACCATCCTCTCCTACTCTCTAGGCTCCAGTCACTAGGCATTAAGGACACTGCTCTTTCCTGGTTCTCCTCCTATCTTTCCGACCGCTCCTTCAGTGTTCTGTTTTCTGGCTCCACTTCATCTCCTCTTCCTCTCACTGTTGGGGTACCTCAGGGCAGTCTCCAACATCATGTCTGCTCTCTATCTGAAACTCAACCTCTCCAAAACTGAACTTCTTCTGCTCCCACCATCTACTAACCTCCCTTAATCTGACATTTCCCTCTCTGTGGGTGGCACCATAATAACACCCCGACAGCAGGCGCGCTGTCTTGGTGTTATGTTTGACTCCGATCTCTCCTTCACCTCCCATATACAATCTCTTGCCCGCTCGTGCCGCTTACACCTAAAGAACATCTCTAGAATCCGCCCTTTTCTCACCATGGAAACAACAAAAACCCTCACTGTCGCCCTGATCCACTCCCGCCTGGACTACTGTAATGCTCTATTAATTGGCCTCCCCCTCAGTCGACTCTCCCCTCTCCAGTCTATCCTTAATGCAGCAGCCAGGGTTGTCCATCTGGCTAATCGTTACTCAGACGCGTCCGCTCTTCGCCAGTCGTTACACTGGCTGCCAATTCATTACAGGGTACAATTCAAAGTACTTGTTCTCACCCACAAAGCTCTCCACAGTGCGGCACCCCCTTACATCTCCTCCCTCATTTCTGTCTATCGGCCTAACCGACCGCTGCGCTCTGCAAATGACTTTTGACTAACCTCTGCCCTAATCCGTACCTCCCACTCCCGACTCCAAGACTTCTCCCATGCTGTGCCAATCCTCTGGAATGCTCTACCCCAAGATTTTAGGACCATCCACAATTTGCATAGTTTTAGGCGCTCGCTCAAAACACATTTGTTCAGAGCGGCCTATCACATTCAGTAATCAAAGTCATTTTATGTTTGTGTGTGTGTAGCCCATTCACTATCTCCATCTAACTCCCACCCCCTGAAGATGGCTGGACCATCATTGTAAATACATCATTGTAAATACAAACCTGTGCTTTGTATCTCCCCCACCTCATTGTAGATTGTAAGCTCCCACGAGCAGGGTCGTCTTATTTCGCTTTAATTATTGTATTGTTAACGTTGTTACTTATGACTGTTGTGTTTGAAACTGTTCAACTGTAAAGCGCTGCGGAATATGTTGGCGCTATATAAATAAAGATTATTATTATTATTATTACAGGTCATGGAACTCAGAACATGACAGAGAGACAAGGTTCAGGACAGAGCAAGGAAAGCAAAAGACTTGTACAAGAGTAGCATGAAAACGCACAGTGCGAGAAACAGCGTGAGTGCAAGGGAGCATGGAAACCATGACTGGGGCACCGGCAGGCGGTACCAGCTGGAGGCACAGGCAGTCGGGCATGACTAGAGGTGGCACGGCTGAGGCACAGGCAGGCAGAAACCACAATAGCACTGGATGGCGAGCACGGCTGAGACACACAGGCGGGCACGACTAGGGGCGGCACAGCTGAGGCACAACAGGCGGGCACGGAGCAACCAGGCACGTGCAAGACAGCACGCAGCCACAAGGCAGGGCTAGGCATAGGTACAGGACAGTGATGCGTGCGAGACAGCACGGCAAAGCCTAGTACGAGAGGTGCAAGGGCACACGAAAAACGGAGGCAGGACACAGAGTTCAAGACAAGGTCCCGTTTTTTTTGCGAGCATTGTCTGATCGACGTGTTCACATGTGTGCATGTCACATTTGTGTTTTTAATCCGTTTTTTTTCGTTGCTTAGCATGCACATAAGAGCTGTCTCAGACCACAAGCCCATACTAGGGAGCGGCCTGTCTGAATCCTGTTCATATTAGACACTGTTCACATGTTCAGGTTTTTAATACATTAGATAGGGACTGCTTCAATACGGTTACCTTGATGTGGTGGAGCAGCTTGGTGTACATTTTTTTGCGCAAAAAAATGTATCGACTAAATACCCTGTATTTGTTATCCAGCACTTGCTGATTACTGCCATTTTTTATTGCAGAGTATTTTTTGCAAATCTGTCATTCTGTGTTTTTTTGTTGTATCTCAGTTAGTGGGTGGTGTGAGCATTGTCTGATCGACGTGTTCACATGTGTGCATGTCACATTTGTGTTTTTAATCTATGATGAAAATAGTCAGGCTGGTTTCACACTTGCGCTTTTTTGCGCAAAAAAACACATGCGTTTTTTCCTATACTTTACATGGGTGCACATACACATGCATTTGTACACATTTATATGCGCATGCGTTTTTTTGTAGTGTGCGTTCGGGCGCACAAAATGCATCCTGTTGCATTTTTTGTGCGTCCAACTTGTCCCAAAAAAGCGCATGCGCACACAATGCGTTTTTTTTTTCACCCAACCTCCCATTATAGTCTATGGGTGCGCTGACCATTACCATGCGCACGTCAGTGCAAAAAAAGCATGTGTTTTTTAAAAAATGTGCAAAACCGCAAAAATGCATAAAAACGCTAGAGATGAGCGACTTTGTCTTTTTTAGCGTCGAGTCAGGTTTCATGAAACCCGATTTTCTCAAAAGTCGAGTCGAACAAAATCGGCCGACTATAGGGAAAAGTCGGGAAAAGTCGGGAAACACGAAACAAAATGCAAGTCCATGGGGAGAAAAGTCGTCAGTGAGTGGAGGACTGTAAACACACCTGGCATGAATTTTAACCCTAGAGGCGGCGAAATCTCTCTCTCTTCTCTCTCTCTCTTCTCTCCCTCTCCCTCTCTCTCTCTCTCTCTCTCCCTCTCTCTCTCTTCCTCCCTCTCTCTCTCTCTATCCCACTCCCACTCCAGCTACACTTCCGCTACGCTACGCTACGCTTCTCTCATTGGCTGAAAAAAGTCACGTGCAAGCATTCGGCGAAACCCGACTTTGACGCTTGGGTCGCTGACTGCATGGCCAACTTCACACTGTGGTCTGGTTTCGTTTCATGAAACCCGACTTTGGCGAAAGTCGGCGACTTTTGAATCTGACCGACCTGTTTCGCTCAACTCTAAAAAACGCATGATGCATTTTTTATGAGCGTTTGCACTGCGCACGGTGCGCAGCGCAAGAAAAGTGTGAAAGTAGCCTTACCTGTGTAATGAGGACCTTTGATGGTGCGACTCACTAGAGAAAAGAATGATGTTTTGGAACCATGTACATAGCAGAAAATTAATAACCATAGCTAAGTAGAAATAAAGTATTATTTATTTTCAGAAATGTTACCTTGTAATGGTAATATGTTTATTAAGAAAATACCCTAACCATGTGCCGCTGCTGGGTTTTTGGAAAAAAACAATGGAAAGACATGTGCAGTTTCAAGCTGAATTATAATTACTGCTTGATGTTAAAGTAAATAAATGACTTGATGCTATAAATTTGGTGATTGCAGACATCAGACACAAAGAGCTTTGTGAAAGTATAAGGACATGGTTAAATGCTTTGGCACAAATTATTAAAACAAAGACATTTTTCACATTTCTTTACTTGTTGAACCAAATAATCAATATGAATTGATGATTGTCATGTAATTTAACCCCTTAGTGAACAAGCCAATTTTGACCTTAATGATCAGGCCAAATGTTTGAAATCTCACCAGTGTTACTTTATGTGGTAATAACTCTGCAATGCTTTAACAGATCCCACTGACTCTGAGACCATTTTCTGATGACATACTGTACTTCATAATTTTTGTAACATTTGTCCGATATGACTTGCGTTTCTTTGTAAAAACATCAGAAATTTGGAGAAAATTTCAAAAAGTTTGCAATTTTCAAACTTAACTGTTATGCCCTTAAATCAGAAAGTTATGTCACATAAAATAGTTAATAAATAACATTTCCCACAGGTCTACTTTTCATCTGCATAATTTTTTAAACACAATTTTTTTTATTAGGAAGTAAGACAGAATAATGGTTGATCATCAGCAATTTCTAATTTTTCCAACAAAATTTACAAAACTATTTTTTTAAGGGACCACATCACATTTAAAGTGACTTTGGGAGTCCTATATAGTAGAAAATACCCAAAAGTGACATCATTCTAAAAACTTTACCCCTCAAAGTACTCAAAATAACATTCAAGAAGTTTACTAACCATCCGGTGCTTCACAGGGACTAAAGAAATGTGGAAGGAAAAAATGAACATTAAACTTTTTTTCACAAAAAAATTACTTTAGCACCAAAATTGTTATTTTCACAAGGGTAACAGGAGAAAATGGACCATAAGATTTGTTGAGCAATTTCTCCTGAGTTTGCCAATACCCCTTATGTGACAGAAATCCACTGTTTGGACACATGGTAAGTTTCAGAAGGGAAGTAGCACTGTTTGATTTTTTGAGCACCAAAATGGATGGAATCAAGAGCAGATGCCATGTCGTGTTTGGAGAACCCCTTATGTTCAAAACAGTGGAAACCCCCAACAAATGACCCCATTTTGGAAACTAGACTCCTTAAGGAATATATCTAGATGTGTGGTGAGCACCTTGATCCCCCAGATCCTTCACAGAAGTTTATTTCGTAGAACTGTGAAAATAAAAAAAAATCACATTATACCCACAAAAATGTACTTTAGCTCCAATTTTTTTTATTTTCACAAGGGTTATAGGAGAAAATGAACCCAAAATTTGTTGAGCAATTTCTCCTGAGTACACTGATACTCCTTATGTGGAGGAAACCTACTTTTTGGGCACAACGCAGGACTCGGCAGGGAAGCAGTGACATTTTGGAACACAGACTCTGCGGGTGTCATGTCGCATTTGGTGAGCCCTTGATGTGCCTAAACAGTGAAAAACCCACATAAGTTACCCAATTTTGGAAACTACACCCAAATATTTCATTCAGGGGTATATTGAGCATTTTTATCCCAGGTATGACACAGTGTTTGATAACATAAGGTCGTCATGTTGAAAATGTTCATTTTTTTTCACGAAAATGTTGTATTTGCCCCAAATTTGTAATTTTTACAATGAATAATTGGAGAAAACGTACCTCATAATTTGTTGTGAAATTTGTCCTGAATGCAACTATACCGTATATGTGGACAAAAACTTCTGCTTGGGCTCACGGCAGGGATAGGAAATGAAAGAACACTGTTTGCCAGGGATAGATTGGGAATGCCATGTCACATGTGAAAACAGCAGAAACCTCCCCGCATGTGACCACATTTTGGAAACTAGACCCCACGAGGAATTAATCTAAGCATGTAGTGAGCATTTTGAACCCATAGGTGTTTCACAGTTATTTTATAACATTGAGGTGTGAAATATAACATTTTATTAACTTTCATTTTTGTATTTGCTGCAAATTTGTCAGGTACACAAGGGTTAATAGGTGAAACTAGACCCCACAATTTATTAAGAAATTCCTCTTGAACTCAGTGCTACACCATATGTAGTCAGAAATTACTGTTAGGCCACACGTCAGGGCTGAGGAGGAAAGAGCGCTATTTGGCTTTTGGAGCACAGATTTTGCTAGAATAGTTTGTGAGTGACATTTGCGGAGCCCCTAATTTGTCCCCATACAGTGTAGAGCCCCCATACTTTGTGCCCAGCTTGTGCTTATGGCATTACGCACCCGTAAATTAAGTACCTTCTCTCTATTAAAAAATGCCCAACTTGTGGCCTATTACTGTGGTTTAAGCACATTGGTGCTCAGAAGGAGGGGACATTTGGATTTGGGAGCACAGAATTCACTGGATTTTATTTGAGGGGTGGGAGCCGTGTTGCTTTTCCAGAGTCTATGTTCTACCAATAACATGTGAACCCCCTATAGTTCCATTGACAGACAATGAATGGGGGGCTGGTTTGTGCAGGATAAATTAAGGGTTTTATTGGTAAAATTTTTGGGTACCTTATATTTTTCGATTGCTTCCAGAGTAGGGCTGAGCACTTACCTAGGGGTGTCCAGGTAAATCCCACAAAAATGCTATTTAGATGAAATCCCCAACAGAATCACCCACCATGAGGCAGAAGGAGACACTTCATACTGCGGTGGTATCCATCTTTTTAGGTGTGTACAGACCTGTGGTTGCCCACACTTGTGCGCTAAAAGGGTGCTTAAAATGATTGGACACTGCTGGAACACAGACCAATCCAAAGTGCCCCAATCTGCCTCATAAATGAGTGCTTCTGTCCGGGGTTTTTTTTCTGAATCTCAGTTTTGCGGAATTTACACGGAAACCCCGAGGTAAGTGCTCAGCGGAGAACGCAGGATAAATGTGAGCCGAGCCTTATTTTGATTTTTGGGAGGTAGGATGAACAAATAGACAGCAATACAAGAATAGTTCTTACTTTTATTTTTGTGTGATTCACCATGCGGTATAAGTGCTGAGGCAAATTTATTCGGGCCAATTACAGTGATGCCAGGTTTATGTTTTTTTTTCTACATTTTGCTGCTATCACACAGTAAAAATACTTTTTTATAAAAAGAAGGGTTTTTTGTTGCTATATTCTGAGAACTGTAACTTTTTATTTTTGGCGAGCAGGGCTGTATGAGGGCTTATTTTTTGTGGGACGAGCTGAAGATTTTTTGGTACTATTTTGGGTTACATAATATTTTTTGATCACTTTTTATTCAGATTTTTTTTATACATAGAATAAACAATACCACCAATTCAGTTATTGTTTTTATTTTATTTTTTTTGCGCCATTCACCGTGCAGTAAAAGTGATAAAACCAATTTGTTTATTGGGTCGGTATGATTACAGCGATACAAGATTTTTTTTGCTTTATTATTCTTTGCTCTTTTTATAGAATAAAAATATTTTACAAAAATTAATTTGTTTTTGCATCATCATATTCTGAGAATTGTAACTTTTTAATTTTTTTGCCAAAAAATCGCACTTCTTTTTTGCGCGATGCTTTTTCATTTTCATTTATACAATTTTATTTTACCTATGACTTTCTGATCACTTTTTAGTTAATTTAGTATGATGAAAAGCCTACATTTTTGGCATTTTTTTATTGTTTTTTTACAGCGTTAGCCAAACAGAATAAATAACGTGCGAGTTTTATAGAGCCCGTTGTTCCAGACATGGCAATACTAATTATGTGTACTTTTTTCGTTTATTTTTGTTTATTATTTAAATACATTTTCATGAATAAATTTTAACTATTTACAAAAAGGAGACATTAGGGTTAGGCAGGGATTAGTATAAATTTACAGATCTTGATACCCTTAAGGATAGTGGAGAGGGAAAAGTAATGACAGGAGAGGGGAAGGGAGAAAAGGAGGGACAAAGGAAAAAGGTAAACAAAATCTTAAAGAAAAAAATAAAAAAATAAAAAAGAAGATACAGATGTTATGAAATAACTTACAGCAACATCAGCACTGCAAAAATGAAAGAAAAGAGAAAAAGACAAGACTAGTAGGTTGTTATAATCCTACAAAAAATGGAGCAATGTGCCCTTAATAAATAAGGAGATGTGAGACCTAATAATGTCAATAATCTGTACAAATTTTTATTAGCTCACTCATATACATAATACAGGTATACATAACCCTCAAGACAATACAGGACGAGTTAAAAAAGGGAGGAAGATCCAGGCAACACAAGTTCTCAAAAACTCTCATAGAAAAAAAAAAAAAAAAAAAAAAAATATATATATATATATAAAGACACAGAGTACAAAATACACCAGTATGTCCATATCAAAGTGGCATGGTGTAAGTACTGCACAAAGGAAAAGGCAGTTCCATATGGAGAGATGGTATGTAAAATAACCAGTGTCGTTCATAGTGCAATAGAAGGACAATGCTTACCCATGTGGGGCAGAGGGGATGTGAAAAGCTGTGTGCGCCGCAGCCCCGATGCGCGTTTCGCATGATGGGCTTCCTAACCATAATCCAGGTTGAATATTCTATAGATCTTTTTTGTTTTCTAAAAAGTGTCGTTGTTGGGATTGCAAATTAAATTCCCAATTTACTTAGGAAAAGGGTATTTAGAAGTATCAAGAAGTCCCTTAATAGTTTTCCTCAATAATATATAATATATCAAATCAGAATCAAGAACTTTATATTTTAGCTTGAGCTGTATAAAAGGAAGAAAATTATCCCGTCATGTACATTTTTGATGAATTTTAATCCAAGTTCTTTCCAGGATAAGAGGATATTTTGGTTAGTTATGATATTTATTATCTCCAAAGGTAAATTTTTTAGTTAGTCATATCTAGAAGTTTTATTTTGAATATTTGCAAACTTTTTCCAAGCAGGGAGGGAGGCAGAAATGGTTTTGAAGTCCGGTACAGATGTCTTAGAGTCTAATAAAAAGGTTATTTATAGAAAATAAAGTGGAGACTTTTCACTTAAGGAACCAGGCCTGAATATGTTTAGCAAGATTGGTATAATAATAGGCTGTCAAATTAGGGAGTCCAAAACCCCCTGAGGATTTGCTTTTCATTAGGGTTGCTTTTGAAACTCTTGTTTTACCATTGTTCCCAATGAATATGTTTTAATGAGAAGGGCAAAGGAATTTCCCTAAAAACATATAGTATTTTAGGGAGAATGCACATTGTAAAAATGGTAAGCTTACCCAAACAGGAAAATTCAACTTTTGAAAAATTTTTCAGATCGCCTTGAACAGTCCGAGTAAGATTTTTAATGTATTGGTCATTTGTGTCAATGAAGTCACTTTCCCAGGTAAAGGAGGATGTATTTTCTAATATGTAAGCTAGTTTGATTATCAATAAAGAAAGGGATAATTTTAGATTTAATTTCATTGACTTTATAATAAGAGGTTTCAGAGAATTCTTTTAAAATAAGAACTTCTTTATTAGATGTAAGAGGGTCTCCTAATGACAAAATGATATCATCAGTGAACATATTTTTGTTTTATCACAAATGCTGCATTTTGAGTAGCAAAATAGATTTTAGTGATTTGTGCAATTTTTTGTTTGTGTGTTTTTTTTACTTTTTTTCACTTTTTTACTTAATCCCATTGTCACATCGCCGTCAGACTCGGGGACTGCTGTTCCTGCCTCGGCCACTGGGAGGCGCCGGACTGTCACGTCACCATCAGACACAGGGACTGCTATTCCTGCTTCGGCCACTGGGAGGCACCAGACTGCCACGTTGCCGTCAAACTCGAGGACTGCTGTTCCAGTCTCGGCCACTGGGAGGTGCCGGACTGTCACGTCGCCGTCAGACTCAGGGACGACTGTTCCTGCCTCGACCACTGGGAGGCACCGTGGTTCACCCGTGCGTGATGGTGGTGACAGAGAAGCGGCTCCTGCGCAAGCATCGGGAGGGTGCAGGCTCCGCTCCTCTGTCAGTCATGAAGGGGTTGGTGCATCGCCATCTGGCCTGGTTCTGGGGATGGTCCAAATGAGGTCATCAGACTGTGAGCCTGTGAGGGGTAGCCTGATCCTTCAAATACCTTGGGGCCTGTCTTGCAAGCCGCCAGATATAGTCTTGGTTTCCCCAGTGTGCTAGTGTGTTATTTGCTATTGCTGACTCTGACCTTCGCCTGGATTTTGACTCTGCTACTGTCTGCCGATTTTGTACCTCTGCTGCCCTCCCGGTTAATGACTCTGACCTTGGCCTGGATTTTGACTCTGCTTTAGCCTGCCGATCTTGTACCTCTGCCACCTGCTTGGTTTAGACTACGCTTTCGGTCCCGTTAATTTATCCCTTTCTGGCGACCATCCTGCTCTGGTCCGCTGCTCTTATACAGACAGCTACCTCCTGGGCTCTGCTGTAATTCCAGATCCCTGTGTAGGGGTAAAGGGTCTCGGGGTTGCTCAGGGTGCTGTCTCAATTGCAGTCCAGACTCGCACCAGACGGATGTCACATTATATCTGGCCCAAAAATCGTTTTTATATATCCAGCATATATATAAAGGCATTATCTTACCTTTTCCCTGAACTTTCTTTTCTCTCCTACCTCGCTGCCTGAGCTGATCTTGTGGCTAAAGCACATGTTACCTACTTCATTGCACAGCCTGGAGAAACACTCCCATTCTCCTACACAAACATGCGGCACCAGCCACAGTCTGCAGACCTCAGGGAAAATGCTGGACGTCAGAAGTCTTCACTCCCGGGACGTCAGCCCCTGGGCAGTTCTGGTCATGCCTGCCCGGGGGCCCAGGTGCTGCCCGCAGATGCGGCTAAAGTTTTTTTAACCATCTCTCTGTCATACCTTAAGAAATCTCTGTGTTTGAAGGCTTATGTGTATAGTGGTTCTGAGGGGAACTTCATGGATTTCCTGATAGAAAGGAATCTTGATGTACCACTGCTAAGGCTTAATGCCCCTCTTAAAACCACTGCAATTAATGGCACATCTATTGTCCAGGGTGGACAATAAAAAAAAAAGATGGTGGTCTCAGACATTGCATTGATTACCGTGAGTTAAACGCAATCACTGTAAAAAAACAGTATCCGCTTCCACTCATCCCAGATCTTTTTAATCAGCTGTTGGGAGCCCGTTGGTTTAATAAGTTTGACCTCCGTGGAGCATATAATCTTGTCCGTATAAGAAAGGGAGATGAGTGGAAGACCGCATTTAACACACCCCTTGGCCACTTTGAATACCTCGTAATGCCATTCGGGCTCAGTAACCCACCTGCCGTGTTTCACAATTTTGTGAACGATATCTTCAGAGACATCGGTGGAGTATATGTAGTCGTTTATTTGGATGACATCCTGATCTACTCTGCTGACCTTATGACGCACGTCCAACATGTCTGTTCTGTTCTCCAGAGACTTAGAGAGCATTCTCTATTCGCCAAACTAGAGAAATGTGTTTTTATGGCTGAGGAGGTACAGTTTCTGGGGTACATTGTCTCAACTAAAGGGTTTCGCATGGATCCGACCAAGATCCAACCCATTAAGGAAGGGTGGGTCTCTCAAAGCGCTGCAGCGATTTTTAGGTTTTACCAACTATTATCGCAAATTTATTAAAGGTTTTTCGGAGATCGCCAAACCACTCACGGATTTGACCCGGAAAGGGGCGGATGTGGTTAATTGGAAGCCTGAGGCACTTCAGGCATTTTCTGTTTTAAAAGAATGTTTCTCGTCTAACCCGATATTAGTTCAGCCTGATCTAGACCGCTCCTTTGTTGAAGAGGTTGATGCCTCTGAGGTTGGAGTAGGAGCAGTGCTATCGCAAGGCACGGCCTCCCTCACTCAACTTCATCCATGTGCCTTCTTTTCCCAAAAATTCTCTTCCACTGAGAGGAATTATGATATAGGGAATCAGGAATTGTTGGCAATAAAATGGGCCTTCGAGGAATGGTGCCACTTCCTCAAAGGTGCAAAACATAAGATCACCGTGATCACGGATCACAAGAACCTGACCTACTTGGAGTCAGCAAAAAGACTGAATCCTAGACAGGCAAGGTGGGCCTTGTGCTCCTCGAGATTTGATTTTGTGATCACTTTCTGACCAGGTACTAAAAATGTAAGGGCTGATGCCATCTCTCAAAGTTTTTGCCCCTCACAGGCTGAGGACTCTGAACCAACTCCTATATTGGCCAACAGGATTGTTGTTTCGGCTGTGTCTTTGGATCTTCTGGAGGAGATCCATAGATCCCCAGAACAAGCCCCTGACACTACTCCTCCCCAAAAATTGTTTGTTCCAGCCATATTCCGCCTCCAAGTTCTGAAGGAATCGCATGATTCTGTCCTTGCAGGGCATCCAGGTATCAATAATACCATCAGACTTGTGACCAGGAATTTTTGGTGGCCAACTATAGTAAAGTATTGTAAGGACTACAGTTGTGGCCAAAAGTATTGACACCCTTGCAATTCTGTCAGATAATACTCAGTTTCTTCCTGAAAATGATTGCAAACGCAATTTCTTTGGTATTATTATCTTCATTTAATTTGTCTTAAATGAAAAAACACAAAAAGAATTGTCCTAAAGCCAAATTGGATATATTCCACACCAAACATAAAAAAGAGGGTGGACAAAAAGATTGGCACTGTTCAAAAAATCATGTGATGCTTCTCTAATTTGTGTAATTAACAGCACCTGTAACTTACCTGTGGCACCTAACAGGTGTTGGCAATTACTAAATCACACTTGCAGCCAGTTGACATGGTTAAAGTTGACTCAACCTCTGTCCTGTGTCCTTGTGTGTACTACATTGAGCATGGAGAAAAGAAAGAAGACCAAAGAACTGTCTGAGGACTTGAGAAACCAAATTGTGAGGAAGCATGAGCAATCTCAAGGCTACAAGTCCATCTCCAAAGACCTGAATGTTCCTGTGTCTACTGTGCGCAGTGTCATCAAGAAGTTTAAAGCCCATGGCACTGTGGCTAACCTCCCTAGATGTGGACGGAAAAGAAAAATTGACAAGAGATTTCAATGCAAGATTGTGCAGATGTTGGATAAAGAACCTCGACTAACATCCAAACAAGTTCAAGCTGCCCTGCAATCCGAGGATACAACAGTGACAACCCGTACTATCCGTCGGTGTCTGAATGAAAAGGGATTGTATGGTAGGAGACCCAGGAAGACCCCACTTCTTACCCCGAGACATAAAAAAGCCAGGCTGGTGTTTGCCAAAACTTACCTGAAAAAGCCTAAAACGTTTTGGAAGAATGTTCTCTGGTCAGATGAGACAAAAGTAGAGCTTTTTGGGCAAAGGCATCAACATAGAGTTTACAGGAGAAAAAAAGAGGCATTCAAAGAAAAGAACACGGTTCCTACAGTCAAACATGGCGGAGGTTCCCTGATGTTTTGGGGTTGCTTTGCTGCCTCTGGCACTGGACTGTTTGATCGTGTGCATGGCATTATGAAGTCTGAAGACTACCAACAAATTTTGCAGCATAATGTAGGGCCCAGTGTGAGAAAGCTGGGTCTCCCTAAGAGGCCATGGGTCTTCCAGCAGGACAATGACCCAAAACACACTTCAAAAAGCACTAGAAAATGGTTTGAGAGAAAGCACTGGAGACTTCTAAGGTGGCCAGCAATGAGTCCAGACCTGAATCCCATAGAACACCTGTGGAGAAATCTAAAAATGGCAGTTTGGAGAAGGCACCCTTAGAATATCAGGGACCTGGAGCAGTTTGCCAAAGAAGAATGGTCTAAAATTCCAGCAGAGCATTGTAAGAAACTCATTAATGGTTACCGGAAGCGGTTGATCGCTGTTATTTTGGCTAAAGGTTGTGCAACCAAGTATTAGGCTGAGGGTGCCAATACTTTTGTGTGGCCCATTTTTGGAGTTTTGTGTAAAATGATCAATGTTTTGCTTTTTGCTTCAGTCTCTTTTGTGTTTTTTCATTTATGACAAATTAAATGAAGATAATAATACCAAAGAGTTTGTGTTTGCAATCATTTTCAGGAAGAAACTGAGTATTATCTGACAGAATTGCAGGGGTGTCAATACTTTTGGCCACAACTGTATGTACTGGCTTGTGAAATCTGTGCTCATGCCAAGTCTCCCCATAATCACCCTGCCGGCTGGCTCCAGTCCTTGCCTACCCCTGAGGGTCCATGGACCCACATCTCCATGGACTTTATTACTGACCTACCTCTCTCAGAAGGGAAGACGTGTATCTGGGTGGTGGTGGATAGGTTCAGTAAGCAGTGTCATTTTGTTCCTCTGTCTGGACTACCTAATTCCGAAACCGTAAGTAAACTGTTCATTACTCATGTTGTATGACTGCATGGTGCTCCTGTGAATATTGTGTCCGATAGGGGTACCCAGTTCGTTTCGAAATTTTGGAGGGCATTCTGTAAATGCATTGGCATTGAATTGTCTTTCTCCTCTGCCTTTCACCCTGAAACCAATGGTCAAACCGAGCGCACCAACCAAGCTCTGGAATAATATCTCCGTTGTTATGTGTCTGAGCATCAGTCTGATTGGGTGGAACTTCTGCCGTTAGCAGAGTTCGCCCTGAATAATCAGTACCAGGAGTTCATCAAGACTACCCCTTTTTTCTGTAATTTTGGGCTGCACCCACGCTTTGGTTCATTCTCTGCTAAGATGTCAGAGCTCCCTGGGGTAGAAAGATCTATACATCAGTTAAAGACGATTTGGTCAGAAGTGAACACAAACTTGAAAGGGGCTCAGGTTAGACAAGCTTCGGCTGCTAACAGACGGCGATCCAAGGGGCCGCACCTGGGAGTTGGAGACAAAGTCTGGCTTTCTACCAGGAATATTAGGCTTAAAGTGCCATCTGCCAAACTAGGTCCCAGGTTCATTGGTCAGTATAAAATTATTGAGGTGATTAGCCCAGTAGCTTTTTGTCTGAAACTCCCTCAGTCATTCAAAGTGCCAAATGTTTTCCATAAGTCTCTCCTCAAATTGTACTGCTCTCCAATTCATCCAGTCCAGTCCCCTCCTCCTCCAGTCT
This sequence comes from Dendrobates tinctorius, assembly GCF_039654945.1. NCBI lineage: Eukaryota > Metazoa > Chordata > Amphibia > Anura > Dendrobatidae > Dendrobates > Dendrobates tinctorius. The sequence continues at coordinate 31,590,569 of NW_027361671.1, read as the reverse complement.
TGGTTGGAGGTGCCTTGGAGTACGAAGTCCAGGGTATCCTTGACTCCCGCTTAGTGAGAGGATCCATGCAGTATCTTGTGCCCTGGAAGGGCTACGGTCCGGAGGAGAGGTCCTGGGTCCCTGCCGGTGACATTCATGCCAAAGGGTTGATCAGGAAATTTCACCTCCTTCACCCTAACAAACCAGGTTTTGAGGGTCCAGAGGCCGATCTTAGAAGAGGGGGTACTGTCACGTCGCCGTCAGACTCGGGGACTGCTGTTCCTGCCTCTGCCACTGAGAGGCACCGGACTGTCACATCGCCGTCAGACACAGGGACTGCTGTTCCTGCTTTGGCCACTGTGAGGCACCGGACAGCCACGTCGCCATCAGACTCGAGGACTGCTGTTCCGGTCTTGGCCACTGGGAGGCGCTGGACTGTCATGTCGCCATCAGACTCGGGGATGACTGTTCCTGCCTCGGCCACTGGGAGGCGCCGTGGTTTGCCCATGGGTGATGTTGGTGACAGAGATGAAGCTCCTGCGCAGGCATCTGGTGGGTGCAGGCTCCGCTCCTCTGTCAGTCTTGAAGGGGTTGGTGCATCGCCATCTGGCCTGGTCCTGGGGGCAGTCCAAATGAGGTCATCAGACTGTGAGCCTGTGAGGGGTAGCGTGATCCTTAAAATACCTTGGGGCCTGTCTTGCAGGCTGCCAAATATAGTCTTGGTTTCCCCAGTGTGCTAGTGTCTTATTTGCTATTGCTGACTCTGACCTTCACCTGGATTTTGACTCTGCTACTGTCTGCCGATTTTGTACCTCTGTTGCCCTCCTGGTTTAAGACTCTGACCTTGGCCTGGATTTTGACTCTGCAACTGTCTGCTGATTTTGTACCTCTGCTGCCTGCTTGGTTTAGACTATGCTTTCGGTCCTGTTGATTTATCCCTTTCTGGCGACCATCCTGCTCTGGTTCGCTGCTCTTAAAGGGTCTCGGGGTTGCTCGGGGTGCTGTCTCAATTGCAGTCCAGACTCGCACCAGACGGACTTCACACCCATTGTGGGACACGTATAATTTTTATTTTCATCACCCTATCTCAAACACTGCATATAGCTGGATCTCACAGGCCACCAAAGACCTTAATTTTTGGAGACATTTCCTGAGGTCTGATGAAACTAAAATTGAACTTTTTGGGCATAATGACCATTGCTACGTTTAGAGGAAAAAGGGAGAAGCTTGGAAGCTTAAGACCACCATCCCAACTGTGACACATGGGGGTGGCAGCATCATGTTGTGAGGTTGTTTTGCTGTAGGAGGGACTGGTGCACTTCACAAAATGGATAGTATCATAAGAAAAGAAGATTATGTGGCAATACTGAAGCAACATCTCAAGACATCAGCCAGGAAGTTAAAGCTTGGGTAGAAATGGGTCTTCCAAATGGACAATGACTCGAAGCATGCTGCCAAGATGGTAACCAAGTGGCTTAAAAATAACAAAGTCAATGTTTTGGAATGGCCATCACAAAGCCCTGCTCTCAATTCTATTGTAAATTTATTGTCAAAGCAGAAAAGGCAGGTGCAAGCAAGGCGACTTGCAAACCTGAATCAGTTACACCAGTTTTGTCAGGAGAAATGGGCCAAAATTCCAACCAACTATTGTGAGATGCTTGTGGAAGGATATTCCAAATATTTGACATGAGTCATTCAGTTGAGGTGCAATGGTACCAAATACTAATGAAATGTATGTAAACTTTCGACTTTGCAGTAAGTAATATAAATGCCTTAAATTCTCTCTTATTCTGGCTTTTGGCAAATATTAATAAATATAGCAATCCTAATTGACCTAAAATGGGAAAGGTGCATATATATATATGCAATCAGGATGGGAGGTCCCAGTACAAATCTTGCACCGGGACCCATCACTCTAGTTACGCCACTGTTCATGATACTGCTACATCCATCACTGCCAACAGGAAGATTCTACTAATTAAACCTATAAAGTGAGACATATATTTTTTTCAAACATGCTTTTTTTTCCTAATTGTAGATTTTTTTCTTAGTTCTAATTTTTAAACATGATTATGAGGACATTCATTATGCCTGACCTACTGCTCTGCTCTGATAACAGCAGTTCAGAGATATGCTTTACAGCAGCTATATTAATGGGAGAATCTGGTGTCTGGAACTGGCTTAGGCTACTTTCACACTTCAGTTTTTCTCTATCAGGCCGGAGTCACACTAGCGATTAAATCGGACGAATGCAATGCCATAAAAAATCATGCATTTTTTTATCGGGTCCGTTCCTCGGACCGAGACAACTGCAGCATGCTGCGATTGTCACCGATTTTCGGATCGGATTCGCCAATGCAAGTCTATGGATGCGATTAAAAATCGCATTGATAACGGACCACACGTGTGACTTGCGATTAAATCGCAAGACTTCTCTAGGTCAACAGGAAAGAGAATTAGGCATTGGTATTGGATGTCAATTTGATGCTTAGATGCGAATAAAATCGGTTCCTCGCCGGAAAATGGGATGACAGACGGATCCCTGGCAAGAATTCTTTGTGCGATTTCGTACCGTTAAAATTGGACCGATTTTTTATTCGTTATGTGTGACTCCAGCCTCAGGCGCAATGTGGCGCCGTGCTGCATCGCCGAATCCGGCATAAAATGTGAAAAACTGATGCACCGGTTCCGGTTTTTTACCGGATCCGGCATAATCCGGTGGCCGGATCCGGCAAAAAAACAGAACCGGTGCAACAGTTTTTCTATCCGTTTCGTCCGTTTTTTGCCGGATCCGGTTTTTAAAAAACGCCCAAAAGCCACCATTGGCTCGTGGTATTCAAAGGAAAACCTATATATACCTTGGTTTTACACCCTGTTGAGAGGTTGTTGTTTTGGAGCAAGATGGAAGCTATTATTGGAAACATCGTGCAGGCTTACATTGATTTTACATTTGAGGCCAATTCTTTGGCAGAAGTTGTCATGGAGAAGGAGCGACAAAGGCAGCGTATAATGCGTCTGTGCCAACGTCGTTTCTGGATTCACCCTATAACCGCACAGAGGATGATACTGGGAGTCTTTGCAACGTTATATTTGGCATTGCGAGGAAATCCAGAGAAGTTTTTGCATTATACAAGGATGAAAGTGTAAACTTTTGATTTTTTGCTGGACAGGGTTGGAGAACTGATCCGGAGACGTGACACCTACTGCCGCTTCTCCATCTCACCACCGGAGCATTTGATGGTCACTCTCCGGTAAGCCAATTTTTATTGTTTCTCCTCCAAAGCAGACTTCAGTATACTGGAAATGTGTCTCCTCCTGTTGTTGCTGTTATTTTGCATTAATTATTGCTTTTGACTTTTCCCACAGATTCCTTGCAACAGGCGAATCCCTTTCCTCGCTACATTACCAGTATAGGATTGGGATTTCAACATTATCAGTAGTGTTGAGCGATACCATCCGATATCGTGAAATATCGTATCGGATTGGATCGGACCAATACCCAAAAAGTATCGGGTATCGCCGATTCCGATACCGGAAGCCCCATTCAAGTCAATAGGACAGAAATATTGGAATAAAAAAAGTCCTTTCTTTACTTGCACATCCTGTTCGGGAGGGGGGAAGAGTGTGGGCGGTGCATGGGCGGACACTGTGCGTGTCTGTGTGTGCAGGTGGGGTCTGTGCGGGCCTGCCGGGGGTCTGTACGGGCCTGCCGGGGGGTCTGTAAGGGCCTGCCGGGGGTCTGTGCCGGCTGCCGGGGGTCTGTGCGGACTGCCGGGGGTCTGTGCGGGCCTGCTGGGGGTCTGTGCCGGCTGCCGGGGGTCTGTGCAGACTTCCGGGGGTCTGTAAGGGCCTGCTGGGGGTCTGTGCCGGCTGCCGGGGGTCTGTGCGGACTGTCGGGGGTCTGTGCGGGCCTGCCGGGGGTCTGTGCCAGCTGCCGGGGTCTGTGCAGACTGCCGGGGGTCTGTAAGGGCCTGCCGGAGGTCTGTGCCGGCTGCCGGGGGTCTGTGCGGACTGTAGGGGGCCTGTGCGGGCCTGCCGGAGGTTGTATGTGTGTGCAGGCATCGTCCGATGGGACTACAAGTCCGATCGGGCTATGCCTGCTACAATGACAGTGATTGACACATTAGCCAATGATGGGACAGTAGTAGTCCCATCATCTGGCTAATGTGTTGAATGTAAAAAAAAAAATATATATATACATACTACATACATACTACATACATATATACAACATTCATACAACATACATACATACTACATACTACATACATACTTCATATATACTACATTCATACAACATATATACATACAACATACATACTACATATATACTACATTCATACAGCATACAAACATACTACATATATACAACATTCATACAACTTACATACATACTGCATACATACTACATATATACAACATTCATACAACATACATACATACTACATATATACTACATTCATACAGCATACATACATACTACATACATACTACATGTATACTACATTCATACAACATACATACATACTACACATATACTACATTCATACAGCATACATACATACATACTACATGTAAGCCTACATAGAAATCGGAGTATAACGCCAAAAAGTCAAAAAACATAAATGGTTGTAATATCAAAAATATTCGCTCTTTATTAGTACAGGTGCAAAACAGGTGTACATTTCAAAATGCAATCATATGATCAGATATCGGACATAACACTGAGAAGAAAGGGGATGGATACGCCGCACACGCATAGTAAATGCAATGGCACAAAAAATGATAATATATAACCCCAAAACTGCATAGAAACTTGTACCCATGCTAAAGAGTCTCACACTTGGCCGTCTAATGTATCTGCCAAAGTAAAGTTCATGCCAAGGGACATGGGGAGTTCAACATATATACAACATTCATACAACATACATGCATACTACATACATACTTCATATATACTACATTCATACAACATACATACTACTACATACATACTACATATATACTACATTCATACAACATACATACATACTACATACATACTTCATATATACTACATTCATACAACACACATACATACTACATATATACTACATTCATACAACATACTGTACATACATACAACATATATACTACATTCATACAACATACATACATGCATACTACATACTACATATATAATACATTCATACAACATACATACATACATAGTACATACTACATACATACAACATACATACAACATGCTACAGACATACAACATACATACTACATACATACTACATAAAATACATTCATACATTCATACAATACATACATATAGACATACAGTACATATAACAGAGTACATACTCACCATCACTTGTCACTTTAATCCCCGAAGCCAGTGTCATCTATGAAAAATATTAAAATAACAAACAACCGATATACTCCCTGATCCGCAGAAATCCACGAGTGTCCCACGACGATCTCCCGTGGTGAACAGCAGCATCAGCTGATGCGACCGCTCTCTAAGGGGGTCCAGGAATACAATGACGCGAGGTAGGTATCCTTCCGCACTGTATTCCTCTGCCACTGTAAAAAAATAGTCCCTAGTCTCACTTTTGGCATTGCTGTGTGAGAAAGATCCCACGCAGCTTTTGCCATAAAGTGAGACCAGTGAACCATAGTAACCTCTCAGTGATGCAGTGCAGGAGATCGTCGTGGAACACTCGTGGATTTCTGCGGATCATGGAGTATATCGGTTGTTTGTTATTTTCATATTTTTCATAGATGACACTGACTTTGGGGAACAAAGTGACAAGTGATGATGAGTATGTACTCTATGTTATATGTAATGTATGTCTATATGTATGTATTGTATGAATGTATGAATGTATTGTATGTAGTATGTATGTTGTATGTCTGTAGCATGTTGTATGTATGTTGTATGCATGTAGTATGTACTATGTATGTACTATGTATGTATGTATGTTTTATGAATGTAGTATATATGAAGTATGTATGTAGTGTGTAGTATGTATGTATGTTGTATGAATGTAGTATATATGTAGTATGTATGTATATATATATATATATATATATTTTTTTTTTTTACATTCAACACATTAGCCGGATGATGGGACTACTACTGTCCCATCATTGGCTAATATGTCAATCACTGTCATTGTAGCAGGCATAGCCCGATGGGACTAGTAGTCCCATCGGACAATGCCTGCACACACACACAACCCCCGGCAGGTCCGCACAGACCCCCGGCAGCCGGCACAGACCCCCGGCAGGCCCTTACACACCCCCGGCAGTCTGCACAGTCCCCCGGCAGCTGGCACAGACCCCCGGAAGGCCCTTACAGACCCCCGGCAGTCTGCACAGACCCCTGGCAGCCGGCACAGACCCCCGGCAGGCCAGCACAGACCCCCGGCAGTCCGCACAGACCCCCAGCAGCCGGCACAGACCCCTGGCAGCCGGCACAGACCCCCGGCAGGCCCGCACAGACGGCGCATCATGATGACATCATTTCAGCAGCCAATCACAGCCACAACAGTGGGTCATTGCATTATGGGAACTTCCGATTCCAGTATCTGATAATGTAAAAATATCGGTACTCGGTATCGGAATTCCGATACAGCGAATATCGGCCGAAACCTGATATTTACAGTATCGGAATGCTCAACACTAATTATCAGGTATCATCAAGTACACATGCTGCGCATTGTGGGACAGTCTACATGAAGAGTTTATCCCACAGCCCACAACAAAGAGGTGGCTAGAAATAGCTGACCAATTTTACAGCATCTGTCAGTTTCCGAATTGCCTGGGTGCAGTTGATGGCAAGCAGATCAGGATCTCAAAACCAGCTGGATCGGGATCTGAATTTTTTAATTATAAAAAATATTTTTCTATAGTCCTGATGGCGATTGCAGACGCCAAGTACAAATTTATTGCGGTGGATATTGGGGCCTATGGACGCTCCAATGACTCACAAGTTTTTAAAATTTCAGCAATGGGCCGTAATTTGTATGGAAACACATTCCAATTCCCACCTCCAAGACCGCTTCCTCAAACTTCTGGACCATCACTGCCATTTGTATGCGTAGGTGATGAAGCGTTTCAACTGTCAGAACACCTGCTGAAGCCGTATGCAAGCAGAGACTTGACACCAACAAAAAGAGTGTTCAACTATCGACTGACACGAGCACGGAGGATGGTGGAGTGTTCTTTTGGAATTCTTACAGCAAAATGGAGAGTTCTGTTGACCGCAATTAACTTGAAAACTGAAAATGTGGATGAGGTGGTAAAAGCATGTGTTGTCCTACACAATTTAGTTATTACTAAGGAACAGATTGTCACAGAAGACAATGATGTCGAAACCACATTGCATGATTATCGCACTGTTAATGTGTGAAGTACTCTAGCAGTGTCCAGAATGAGGGACACATTTGCCTAGTACTTTATGTCACCTGAAGGTAGCGTTGAAAGGCAGGATGACATGGTTTGAGATTTTAAAACCAATTTTGTACCTTGTTGTACTGTACAATTTTGGGGGGTAAAGTTATTGAACCTTGTTACCTTACATTTTGTCAAAGTATTGTACCTTTGTAACAGTATTCTAAATTCTTTTAGTACCTTTTTTTTACCCAAAGTATTCTAAATTGTGAAATTCCTGACAATAAAGCTCTTTAAAAACTAAAAAGGAATCATTTATTTAAAAACTTTCTACACATTCATGTAGTGTGGCGTGTAGAAAATAATGTAGGGACTATACAGCGGTATTATGGAGGGAGGATGGGGTTGGTGATTTCTACGATATTATTAACCTCTTTGGCCCTTTATGAAAAAAAATATTTTCTCTTTTTTTAACAATTCTTACATAGTACCTGACCGACACTACGCCGACCGGCATATTAAACTACCCCAGTGATGGGTATGCCAATGTGGCACCAGCTGGGGATCCAAGGACCTTCCACAGTACTGCCAGCACCAGCAGGCCTCTCCCCACCGCCACACACACGTACGTTTACTCATACACGTGCTTTTACATACACTCACATACTCACACTCACACTTGCTTACTCTCACACACTCACTCACACACTCACACACTCACACACACTCACACACTCATTCAGTTTTATACATAGACATTTAATATTCAACAGTAAATGAAACACAATAGATTTTATTTTTTATCAACTTTAGCTGAAAGTTTTTCTCTCAGAATATTTTTGGGAGAAAACTTTTTGGTGAAAAAAACACCTTAAAGATTTGTGTAATGTGTAGCGGAATAGTATTGGAGGGGCTCTCAGTTTGGACCACTTTGACAACGGCGTTAGTGTGGGAGGATGGAGTTTGTGAGGTTTTAGAGACCAAAGGACAAGGTATAGGAATGGAGAAAGAAGGTGAAGGGGTGGATAAAGCAGGTGAAGGGGTGGAGAAAACAATAGACTGGGGGGAAACAAAACTGTGGGTGTTGATTACAGACGATTGAATTTGGGATGTGGAAGGAGACTGGATGTATTGGGCAGGAAGTGTAGGTTGGGAAGGGAGTGTAGGTTGGGAAGGGAGTGGAGGCACGGATGCGGTTGGGAACTGGTACGGGGAAGGAGACTGGAAAGGGGCAGGAGGTTAGTACTGGGTAAAATGGTATGGTACAGGAGGGGTAGGAAGGACCGGGCATGGAGCAACTACTGGGCCGGTTGTAGGGGCTACTGATGTCACCTGTGCTAAGGCCACCTGGCAGGCTTACATTACATTCAGCTGCTGTTCAAGAGTTTGGTTGTCAATTACAGCTTTGAAAAAAGAATGATGCGGCGCTTTATTTGCATCTAGATGCATCCTTTCAACACGCGTGCTTAAATCAAGCACCTCTCAACTAACAAGATTGAACCCAGCAGGCATTTGCTGGGTCATGACTTTCATAGCATTTTGAAAGGATGCATGTAGATTCAAAAACTCCATAGCAAACTGCCTTTCCTGACCCCACTGACGCAGCCGCCCAGAACTCAAAGGTGTTCTATAGAGGGCAGCTGTGTCAGAGGGGTGAGGTAAAGGAATGCATACCTCATCAACAGCAGCTTCATGTAATGAAGCCTGCACAGATGCTCCAGCAGAGGTTGATGGGGCTGAGGGATCACACACAAGGGAAGGCAGGGAGGGTGCAGAGGGGTTGGGTATGTCGTGGTCCCCGGTGACGGCGTCCTGGGGGATCACTCCAGAAGGGTTCAATGCAGGCTCCCGCGTGATGCTGAAGGTGCTGTTGAAAAAAGTAGATAAAAAATTGACATTAATGTCATGCTATTGATTAGCTCTGGCTGAAAAAAAGGGTACACATGTTAACAGTTTTATTTAGTAACTTCTGGTAGGAATGTTTACCTTCTTGTCACCATAGTTGATCGGAGGAACGCCAGGGCCTGGGCATATTTATAGTGGCTTCTGCGCTATCCTGATCCACTGGGAGCCTGCATCTCTTTGTTGAACTCCTTCTTGAAGCGATCCCGCATTGACCGCCACTGCAACTGAACTCTTTCCCCTGAAAAGTGAAAACACAAAATGGTTAGCATCAAGCACAATACATCCGGAAACATTACTGAAATGTGAATACTTACGCTTTTCTTTCTGTGCCCGATAATGGAGTTCCTCCCAGTTATGTACCACAGCCTGGCACACTTCCTCCCAGAGACATCTAGTAACACTAGCATCCGCATGGAAGCAGTCAGCCATATTCCATAGCGGCTCACGATCTCTCACCATATCAATGAGGAGGTCAACATCAATAGCCCCCTCCTCGTTGTCTGAATCGTGAGCACGCTCTGAAGCCTGTTTAAAGACAAAAAAGGTAGACATAACAATCACAGCATTAAGTACAAACCTTACAAAGGACCACAAAAAAATTACTTACTCTATGGCGACCTCCCCAACGTGGTTGCCGACGACTCTGGGAGGCGCTTTGAGGAACTCTCCGACGAGCCACAGAATCAGAAGCCTTTAATGAAAAAACAACAAGAAAAGGAAAATTAAATGCTGTTATGTTGACCTGTTTTTTGATTCCAGTGAAGTGTATGAAGATCTTTTAGTGCAATGCATGCAAAGATACTTACACTCGGGGAGCCCACTCCTGGCATTTCTCCGCTACGTCCGTCTCCTTCTGAGAGACCCTCTGTCTGGTTCAGCTTCCTATTAAACAAGAATGCATATATAGGGTTATGGGTACCAAGAATGTTCTGCAAAAAAAAAAATTAAACATATGTAACTCATTTCGCTGGCGATGTGAGGGAGGGCTCCCAGAAGGAGACATGTCTGGCCGAAAATCTGTAAGTGCAAATAATTGTTACCTACAACACCAACCATATTTAAAGCTTTCAGGCCTTAATACTTACATTATGGGTTGAAATGGGTTCACACAGGGTTTTGGCAGTGGTGGCCTGGGCAACTTCCTGCATGAAACAAGCATGATGTAGTTAATATTTGTTATGTGTGCAACAATGATTTTTAAAATAAAACAAAAGAAAATTTTTTAAAAAAATAAGATATTTTGAATTCCACTCTCACCACCCTATAAAATGCAGCTTGGACAACCAACCACCGCAAAAATTCTAACAACTTAATCCATATATACTCGTGTATAAGCTGCTCCGTGTATAAGCCGACCCCCCTAATTTAGGCCCCCAAAAAAATGGTTACACTTATTGACTCGTGTATAAGCTGAGGGTGGAATCCATAGACTATGCCCCCATATGCTGCTCCATTGAATATGCCCCCATATGCTGCCCAAAAAAAAAAAATAACCTCTTGTGGGTCCATCGCCGCTGTCTGCCACTTCTTGTGTCAGTGACTGTTCAGCCAGCAGAGGGGCGGCGCTCACTTATCACGTCACCGCACCCCCTGCTGCCTAAATGTCACTAAAGGGGGTTTTACACATAGCGATATCGCTAGCAATATCGCTAAGGCATCACCGATTTGGTGACGCAGCAGCGATATCGCTAGCGATATCGCTATGTGTGATACTTACCTCTGACCGGCTCCCCCGCTGTCTGTCGCTGATCGCGCGAGATCGCGCAGCTCCATTTCTCGTCGGCTGCTTCCTGCTGGCACCGACGAACAACGCATGGATGCGGGCAGGAGGACGTCAGTATCGCCTCGTTTGAAAGGTAAGTAATGACCACTGTATCGCTACTGCATCGCTGTGAGATCTGCCTGTGTGGCAGCTCACTAGCGAGCATTTGCGTTGCACCAGCGATCCTGACCGGGTCGTATCGTTGTCGGAATCGCTGGTGCATCGCTAAATGTGAAGGGGCCTTTACAGAGAATGCAGCAGAGACCGCAGTGAGCAGCGATGGACCCAGGAGAGGTGAATATTGTTATACTCACATCGCACAGATTCATGAATGGTAATGAGCGGTAGCACGTTACCGCTGAAGACAGGAAGGGAGACAGTGGAGAAGCGAGCAAGGCTACAGATACGGCAGCAGGACTGGTAAGTATGATCTTTGACACTCCCACTCCCCCTCCGACCCACAGGTATATGACCCGTGTATAAGCCAAGAGGGGGACTTTAAGCCCAAAAAAAGGGCTGAAAATCTCTGCGTATACACGAGTATATACGGTACCTCTCACTACAGTATTTACATATAAATACACACACCCAACCAAGCATTACCTTGCAAACTACAGTACATCACACTATCCTTCATAATTAAAATCCCTCCCCACACTGATGAACAGAGCTGTAACCTTTTAAAAACACTAGTACAATGTAAAAACAACATTAACGTACGTGTGTGTGTGTATACATACATATACATGGTGGGCAGGCAGCGGCAGGTCCAGCATGGGACTCCAGCGTGGTGGCCAGCAGTGGTGGGGGTTCTGCGGCGGGGGGGTCCAGTGGCGGTTGTGGGGGTCATTGTAGCGACAAGTCAGCAGGAAAGACAGCAGCTTGCGGCCTGTGAAAAGGCCACAAGCCACAGTCTGTCCAGCTGCCTGTGATGGGGATGGGTGGGCAGGCATCAGCAAATCTGGCAGGGGAGGGGAAACAACAGCAGCATGTCCAGCAGTAGCAGCGGCGGGGGGGAGCTGTGGCAGTGGTGGGGTCCCAGCAAGGACCTGCTGGTGGTACTGTGGAAGGGCGTTCACTTTTCCCATCTTTTCCATCTGGCCCAGACCAACATGACAACTTCTCCAGCCAGGACTCATCTGCAGAGATTACAACAAAGACACTTTTGACTTCTCACATTTGCTGCACAGTCCATATCTATGCCCAACCTGAGCAAACTACTCATTCTGTTGATACCCCAATACTGAGCTGCTGCATCCATATGTGTCCTACTGCACCTGTTGTGTGGTACAATAACGGCTCCTCTTACCACCCCACATAGTAATTCCACCACTGTGCCCCTTTCATAATAATACCACCTTTGTGCTCTCTAGATGGTAAAATTCCCCCCTAAAAATACTAATGTCCCGTGCTAGTGCCCTCCACATTTTGTCCCTAAAAAGTAATAATACCTCATATGCAACATTTATGGTGCACTTACCCTGACGAAGCTGCCCTGTGCAGCGATATGTGTGGGGCTCTCCCCACACCCCTGTTCCCTATTGTTTTGTCGACCCTCAGCCCATTTCTACTTGCTACATAGAATCATAGAATCGTAGAGTTGGAAGGGACCTCCTGGGCCATCTGGTCCAACCCCCTGCTCAAAGCAGGATTCGCTAAATCATCCGAGTCAGATGTTTGTCCAGCCTCTGTTTGAAGACTTCCATTGAAGGAGAACTCACCACTTCTCATGGCAGCCTGTTCCACTCATTGATCACCCTAACTGTCAAGTTTTTTCTAATATCTAATCTGTGTCTCCTCCCATTCAGTTTCATCCCATTCATACTTGCCTTTATTCAAACCGGCTTGGTAAATATTATCAGAGCTTTGACCTTTCATTTGGTCCTTAGCCTCTATAGGTTAAGGGGCTCTTATATAGCAATCTCGTTTTTTGCTATAGGCATGGGTTATTCATCCTGGGTTTGGGCATTTATGGCTTTCTAATATATAGGGGTTAACTGTTTTCTATTCAGCTATATTTGGACATTTGTATACATGTGTATGCTTCCTTATGTTTTGATTCTATCATAATTATTGCCTGTTTATTGAACGTGATATATACACATGGTCTCATATACCAGTGTTATAGTCCAATAGGAGGTTGTATTATCATTACACATGTATATTGGGCCAGGGGTGTCGTGATTTGATTCTGCATGTGTTTTTAAATGGTTTTAAGATTTATTGTGTGTATTGTTTCCCTAATAAATTGTGATTTATATATTTGATATTCATTCATATTCATGCAAACCATTTATTGCTTGGTCTTTTCTCTTTTTCAAATTTACTGTCCCCCTCCTCCACTTCAGCCTCCACAATACCCCCATCCTCTTACATTCACCCCACAGTGCCCTGTCCTCCCTCCCCCACAAAACCCCCATCCTCTCACATTCAGACCCCCAGTGCCCTGTCCCCCTCCTCCACTTCAGCCCCCACAATACCCCCATCCTCTCACATTTACCCCCCAGTGACCTATCCTCCCTCCCCACAATACCCCCATCCTTTCACATTCAGCCCCCCAGTGCCCTGTCCCGCACCTCTACTTCAGCCCCCACAATACCCCGATCCTCTCACATTCACTCCCCAGTGCCCTGTCTTCCCTCCCCCACAATACCCCATCCTCTCACATTCATCCCCCAGTGCCCTGTCTTCCCTCCCCCACAATACCCCCATCCTCTCACATTCAGCCCCAGTGCCCTGTCCTCCCTCCCCCACAATACCCCATCCTCTCACATTCAGCCCCCGAGTGCCCTGTCCCCCTCCCCCATTTCAGCCCCCACAATACCCCCATCCTCTCACATTCACTCCCCAGTGCTCTGTCTCCCTCCTCCACTTCAGCCCCCACAATATCCCCACCCGAGTGCCCTGTCCCTCCTCCCTCACAATACCCCCATCCTCTCACATTCACTCCCCAGTGCCCTGTCCCCCTCTCCCACTTTAGCCCCCACAATACCTCCATCCTCTCACATACACTCCCCAGTGCACTGTCTCCCTCACCCACTTCAGCCCCCACAATTCCCCCATTGTCTCTCATTCACCCCCCAGTGTCCTGTCGCCCCACACCTACCTCAGCCCCCACAACACCCCATCCTCTCACATTCATTCCCCAGTGCCCTGTCTCCCTTACCCACCTCAGCCCTCACAATACCACCATCCTCTCACATTCACACCCCAGTGCCCTGTCCTCCCTCCCCCACAATATCCCCATCCTCTCTCATTCACCTCCCCAGTGTCCTGTCGCCCCACACCTACCTCAACCCCCACAATAACCCATCCTTTCACATTCACTCCCCAGTGGCCTGTCTCCCTCCCCCACTTCAGCCGTCAAAATACCGCCATCCTCTCACATTCACCACAGTGCCATGTCTCCCTCCTCCACTTTAGCCCCCACAATACCCCCATCCTCTCACATTCAGCCCCCCTGTGGCCTATCCCCCCTCCCCCACTTAAGCCTACACAATACCCTCATCCTCTCACATTTACCCCCCAGTGACAATGACATGCCTACATTTACTCAATCTACATTTACATTCCATCCCCACTTAGGCTACTTTCACACTTCAGTTTTCCAGCGTCAGGCACGATGCGGCGAAAAGCGTAAAAACCAGATCCTTGTTGCCACCGGGTCCGTTTTTTTTCCCATAGAGTTTCATTATCGCTGCATTGCACCGGATGCCTATGCGGCGTATCCGTTTTTTGCCGGATCTGGTAAAAATAGCCTGTCCGGCGTCTGGAAAAAACATTTCCGGCGACATCAGTTTTTTTGTATAATGGTAGCCTATGGGCTCCAGATCTGGCGGCATCCGGTTTTTGCCTGGTTCCGGCACCGGATCCGGTTTTTGGACTGAGCATGCTCAAAAACTTATCAAATTTTGAGAAAAACACCTGCCAATCTCCACCCCCCCTATAGGAAAGGTAGAGGGCATTCATCCTGTCACACTGAATGCAGAGGAGGAAGAGCTACTGACTGGATTTCATCCACACAGCCACTGGATTTGCCAGATAGCCATCAACCCACTGGATTTGCCAGCCAGACATCCACCATCCACCAACCAACTGGATTTGTCAGCCAAAAACACTGTGTTGGACATCCATCCAGCAGGAGTTTGAGTGTGAGTTTCAACATTTCCATGCAAGCATAATAGGTTTTCATTTTGTTAGAGTCTATATGTCTGAATACTTCTGTCTGCATGTCCTTGATTCACACAATCCACTGCGCCTACTGGAAAAACATCGACCGCCAAATTGGAAAACCCAAGTGATGGCTATTTCAATATGGCACCCACTGCTGGTACTATGCCCTTCCACAGTACCACCAGCAGGTCCTTGCTGGGACCCCACCACTGCCACAGCTCCCCCCCACCACTGCTACTGCTGGACATGCTGCTGTTGTTTCCCCTCCCCCGCCAGATTTGCTGATGCCTGCCCACCCATCCCCATCACAGGCGGCAGGACAGACTGTGGCTTGCGGTTTTTGCATATAGATTTATTTTCAATCACAGCTCGGTCATCTGCTGATGTTCCCCTGTATTCACAATTAGGGTGCGCCACGTAGCTGTAGTCAGGATTACCTGGTTAGGGGCCCACTCAGATTTTTCACCCTCCCTAAGCCGAAACCCTAGCTACGCCTTTGCTTGGAAGGAAAGGAGTGCCATTTGACTTTTTGAATGTAAAATATGCCTGAATACAGGTGCTTCTCATAAAATTAGAATATCATCAAAAGGTTAATTTACTTCAGTTCTTCAATGCAAAAAGTGAAAGTCATATTATAAAGAGTCATTACAAACAGAGTGATCTATTTCAAGTGTTTATTTCTGTTAATGTTGATGATTATGACTTACAGCCAATGAAAACCCAAAAGTCATTATCTCAGTAAAGTAGAACTATTAACAAAAAACATCTGCAAAGGCTTCCTAAGTGTTTAAAAAGGTCACTTAGTTTGATTCAGTAGTCTCCACAATCATAGGGAAGACTGCTGACTTGATAGATGTCCAGAAGGCAGTCATTGACACACTCCACAAGGAGGGTAAGCCACAAAAGGTCATTGCTAAAGAAACTGGCTGTGTCCAAGCATAATAATGGAAAGTTGAGAGGAAGTAAAAAGTGTGGTAGAAAAATTTGCACAAGCAACCAGGATAACCGCAGTCTTGAAAGGATAGTTAAGAAAAAGCAATTGAAAAATTTGGGGGAGATTCACAAAGAGTGGACTGCTGCTGGAGTCATTGCTTCAAGAGCCACCACACACAGATGAATCCAGGACATGGACTACAAGTGTCGTATTCCTTGTGTCAAGCCACTCATGACCAATAGACAACACTAGAAGCATCTTACCTGGGCCAAGGAGAAAAAGAACTGGACTGTTGCTCAGTGGTCCAAGATGTCGTTTTCAGATGAAAGTAAATTTTGCATTTCATTTGGAAATCAAGGTCCCAGAGTCTGGAGGAAGAGTGGAGAACCACACAATCCAAGCTGCTTGAGGTCTAGTGTGATGTTTCCACAATCAGTGATGGTTTGGGGAGCCATGTCATCTGCTGGTGTAGGTCCACTGTGTTTCATCAAGACCAAAGTCAGCACAGCCATCTACCAGGAAATTTTAGAGCACTTCATGCTTCCCTCTGCTGACAAGCTTTTCGGAGTTGGAAACTTCATTCTCCAGCAAGACTTGGCACCTGTCCACACTGCCAAAAGTATCAATTCCTGGTATAAAAACAACAGTGTCACTGTGCTTGATTGGCCAGCAAACTCGCTTGAACTTAACCCCATAGCTCTGTATGGGGTATTGTCAAGAGGAAGATGAGAGACACCAGACCCAACAATGGAGATGAGCTGAAGGCTGCTATCAAAGCAACCTGGGCTTCCATAACACCTCAGCAGTGCCACTAGGTGATTGTCTCCATGCCATGCCGCATTGATGCAGTAATTGATGCAAAAGGAGTCCGGACCAAGTATTTTATGCATTTACTGAACATATATTTCCGTAGGCCAATATTTTTGATTTTAAAATCATTTTTCAAGCTCGCACTATAAAGTATTCTAATTTACTGAGATAATGACTTTTGGTTTTTCATTGGCTGTAAGCCATAATCATCTGCACTATTGAGTGACAGACAGCAGTTGTAAAATGCCCACCTAAATTAGACCCTTTACTGATATTGCAGAAAAGGCACCACATCAGCCTCAAGTATTGCCTATATGGTATATGTTTGAACAGCATATAGCGTGTAAGAGTATGGTAAATTTCATGAATGCCAAATAAAAATTATTAAATAATGTGGTTGTAATAATCATCATGGTTGTCCTAAACATGAGACTGAGGTTACTCAAGTCATCAGAAGAAATGATTCAGCACTTGGCTCCTAAATTAGAATTCAAACATGAGCATCATCTTCATGGAATTTGTATATCACATAGAGAACAAAGCTTTGTAAAAGCATAATGGTAATTCAAGTTTGCTTCCTATAATGAAAGTAGCCTTACCTGTGTAATGAGGACCTTTGATGGTGCGACTCACTGGAGAAAAGAATGATGTTTTGGAACCAAGTACATAGCAGAAAATTAATAACCATAGCTAAGTAGAAATACTTTCTTATTTATTTTCAGAAATGTTACCTTGTAATGGTAATATGTTTATTAAGAAAATACCCTAACCATGTGCCGCTGCTGGGTTTTTGGAAAAAAAACTATGGAAAGACATGTGGAAGTTTCAAACTGAATTATAATTACTGCTTGATGTTAAAGTAAATAAATGACTTGATGCTATAAATTTGGTGATTGCAGACATCAGACACAAAGAGCTTTGTGAAAGTATAAGGACATGGTTAAATGCTTTGGCACAAATTATTAAAACAAAGAAATTTTTCACATTTCTTTACTTGATGAACCAAATAACCAATATGAATTGGTGATTCTCATATATTTTAACCCCTTAGTGAACGAGCCAATTTTGACCTTAATGACCAGGCCAAATGTTTGAAATCTCACCAATGTTATGTGGTAATAACTGTTCGAATGCTTTAACAGATCCCACTGATTCTGAGACCATTTTCTGATGACATACTGTACTTCATAATTTTTGTAACATTTGTCCGATATGACTTGCGTTTATTTGTAAAAACATCAGAAATTTGGAGAAAATTTCAAAAATTTTGCAATTTTCAAACTTTTAATTGCTATGCCCTTAAATCAGAAAGTTATGTCACATAAAATAGTTAATAAATAACATTTCCCAAAGGACTACTTTACATATTTTTTTTTTTATTAGGAAGTTAGAAGGAATAATGGTTGATCAGCAATTTCTAATTTTTCCAACAAAATTTACCTGGGAGTTAGTGATAGTAGGTGCGGAGCACGCCCCGACGCACTATAACCATCTCCCAAGTAATATGCTTTCCATGGCTTATATGTTGTAGCGTTCATCTCCACCTTAGGAATCATTTGCATGCATTTCTAATGGGCATAAGTTAGTGAGCATTTTGCTCATAATACATTGATTGCCTTATATAGGTTCCTCATAATATATTTTTATTAGGCACATTTTGCATTTTTTGCCCTGTTTACTTTGGCTATCTTTATTTGCATCAGTGCATTCTATGTTACTGACTCATAGTGGAACAATCAGCTCATGATTGTTTTTTATCTTGCAAAAAATATATGGTGACTCTCATTCTTTTTCACTTCTATGTATGTTTTTAATTTTTTACCTTTTTTATACTTTTTAGACACAGCACATTCCATTTTACTTTGACACATCTTTTAGTGTGCTATTGTTTATGTTTGTTTTTTGGTTGTTTATTATTCAGGATTATATTAAGACTTATATTAATAATTGTTGTTATTTATACTGATGATTATCACTTAAAGGGGTTGTCCGGGCTTTTCACATAATCTCAGTACATATCTGGGCTGCAGAATTATGACAATAAGTAATTTACATTTCGTCACTAGTTTGCACGGTTTTCTAGATATTCTGAACAGAACGTCCAAGGGGGGGTGTTATGGCATTGAAATAAGAACTAGTTGTAACCTCCTACTCTACTCCAAACATGCCCTCTATAGCAACAACCCCACCCTCCATAGCTACAGGCCCTCCCCGTCCACATGAAGCCGCCCTCATCACACAGTAACGAATTCTCCCCCCCAGCAGCCTCAGTGCAGAGAGCAGCTGCCCCTCCCCCAGACACACGCTGAACAGTGTTCTATGGAAAGTGAAACTAGTGGAGAGGGAAAATCGTCCTGTATTCTGGGCCACTCCATGATTACAATACATAACTCATTATCAGTAATTCCTTCCCTCACTGTCCCAGGCTGCTGGCAGCAGTGAGAACAGACTGTGTGATGGCCAGTGATGGGGGTCTGCAGCTTCTAATTTGCACAGGGGATGGCAGTCACTGATGTAATCTGTTGTGTGACAAAGCCTCTGCTGTGTGAATGGGACAGCTCTGTGTCACTGATGTCTTCACACAGCAGCAGATTTGGTGCAGTGTATGTGTGAGCACTGTGTCTCTAATGACCCAAATACTGATGGGAGCAGCCTGTCCCAGAATACAGGACGATTCTTCATGTGGACGGGGAGGGCCTGTAGCTATGGAGGGTGGGGTTGTTGCTATCGAGGGCATGTTTGGAGTAGAGTAGGAGGTTACGACTAGTTCTCATTTCAATGTCATAACACACACCCCCTTGGACGTTCTGTTCAGAATATCTAGAAAACCGTGCAAACTAGTGACAGAAAGTAAATTACTTATTGTCATAATTCTGCAGCCCAGATATGTACTGAGATTATGTGAAATGCCCGGACAACCCCTTTAAGCACTTTGGCACTTTTACTCTTTGCTGATGAATTGCACTTTTGCACTTTTGCGTCATTACTATCGTGGATGCATCTGGCGGATTGTCGCTATAATATATATTTTCTTATGGATATATATTAAGCAATGTACCATTTCTTCTGGGGTGGACAATTCAAGCGGGCACCATCAGTAAATAATACAAAAAATATAACCTACTGGGATCACCAAATTAACATAGAAGTACTATAAATTCTGAATAAATGAAAGACTATGCAAAAAACTAATTTAGGATCACCACACTAATAACTAATAATTGTGAAAAAATCATGAATTTTATTGTACATCAGGTCATGAAACACTACACACAATAAAAACATTTAAAAACAAAGTAAGGAACTGTAACAGACAAAAGGTCCCATAATACACAATATGACCACCAACTGTCTAGACAATATACAAATCACATATAAAATACTGTTTAGTAGTGGTATGCTGCTGGTTGTTCCATTTAGGTAAGACCATAGGATATATCAAACAGGACCTGATACACAGTGGTTATAGTATACTCAGATAAAGTGTAATGTCATATCAAGCATAATAACTGAATAAATAACCACACAAAAATTGTATTCAATCCCATTAGTCAATGGCTATAGCATATCAGAAGTGAAATACTGAAAAATGCACTAGCCCTTCAGGTGGCATAATGAAACCCACGCGTTCCGACACACAAGGTGTCTTCCTCAAGGTGAGTGTACCTCACCTTGAGGAAGACACCTTGTGTGTCGGAACGCGTGGGTTTCATTATGCCACCTGATGGGCTGCCTGTCTGACTGCTGACTGGGATGACTGGGTGACCGGACTCTGATACTTATCCTGATAGGGAAGTGGTGATGTATAGTTATACTTTAACCAGGGCTAGTGCATTTTTCAGTATTTCACTTCTGATATGCTATAGCCATTGACTAATGGGATTGAACACAATCTTTGTGTGGTTATTTATTCAGTTATTATGCTTGATATGACATTACACTTTATCTGAGTATACTATAACCACTGTGTATCAGGTCCTGTTTGATATATCCTATGGTCTTACCTAAATGGAACAACCAGCAGCATACCACTACTAAACAGTATTTTATATGTGATTTGTATATTGTCTAGACAGTTGGTGGTCATATTGTGTATTATGGGACCTTTTGTCTGTTACAGTCCCTTACTTTGTTTTTAAATGTTTTTATTGTGTGTAGTGTTTCATGACCTGATGTACAATAAAATTCATGATTTTTTCACAATTATTAGTTATTAGTGTGGTGATCCTAAATTAGTTTTTTGCATAGTCTTTCATTTATTCAGAATTTCTTCTGGGGTGGTGACTTTATATTTTCTAGATGTAATTTTATTTTGATGAGATTATGATTATTGATATGTTATTTTTAGTGCGGGCACTTCGGTACATATAATACTATTTACCACTACTAATAAAGGTATCTTACCTCACTTCTTGTTCTTCAAGTATTTTTTACCTGTTTGGGTATTTCTTTTGGTTTTAGAATTTCCGAATGGTCTGCCATTCTTTTTGACACTTTTTCTTATCTATCTCACACTAATTTGCCACATATTTAATCACTATTCGTGATTGATATCCATTGTTGAGTCTCATATGTGTTTTAAGGTACACAAGACAAGAGTTAATAGTTGAAACTAGACCCCACAATTTATTGCGCAATTCTTTCTGAACTCAGTGCTGCACCATAAGTAGTCAGAAATTACTGTTAGGCCACGTGTCAGGGCTGAGAAGGAAGGCACGCTATTTGACTTTTGGAGCACAGATTTTGCTAAAGTAGTTTGTGGGTGACATTTGCGGAGCCCCTAAGTTGACAGAACAGCAGAAAAACCCTAAAAGTGGCCCCATTGTAGAAACTGCACCTCTCAATGAATTCATCTACGGCTGTAGTGACTATCATGTAACATACATGCAAAGCTTTTTTTCTAGACAATTGCAAATCTGCAAGTCTAGTACCCATACATAGTGTCCCCATACAGTCTAGAGCCCCCCCCACACTGTGTGCCCAGCTTGTGCTTCTGGCATTACGCACCCGTAAATTAAGTACCTTCTCTCTATTAAAAAAATGCCAAACTTCTGGCCGCTTACTGTGGTTTAAACACAGTGGGGCTCAGAAGGAGGGGACATTTGGATTTGGAAGCACATAATTCACTGGATTTTATTTGAGGGGTGGAAGCCATGTTGCTTTTCCATGGTCTATGTTCTACCAGTAAAATGGAAACCCCCTATAGTTCCAGTGACAGATGATGGACTTGAGTGGGGGGGCTGGTTTTGTGCAGGATAAATTAAGGGTTTTATTGACAATATTTTTGGGAACATTATATTCTTTGATTGCTTCCAGAGTAAGGCTGAGCACTTACCAAGGGGTTTATGTGTAAATCCCACAAAAATGCAATTTAAATGAAATCCGCAACAGAATCACCCACCATGAGGCAGTTGGAAACACATCATACTCTGATGGTGTCCATTTTTAAAGATGTACACATGTGAGGAGACTGCAGGCACGTAGGATGCAGTAACGGACCGCACACAGACCAAGGGTAATAGGGGTTTATTTTACAACAGACAACTCCACGCAGGGAGAAAATGAAGGGATATTATTCTCTAATACAGTGAATGACTATTGGGGATAAGTTAAGGCACAAGAATAAGCAAGGCAGACAGTACTATTAAATACTACTTATCTCTCAGGTGTCAGTCACGGTTAAACTCCTGACCATGACTGGAGCCACTTAGGATGTGTCGCAGTGAAAGTCTGACACAGTCCTGAGGAAGCTGGTATAATATAGCCTGACGATGGCAGTGTCCTCTCATGGTCCTGGCGATGGCGGCGACTCCTCGGGATCGTGATGTAGGTGTTGGGTTCAGAAGATGAAGCGATAACGACGGAAATGTTTTTTTCCTCAGCAGTGAGTGTCCCAACACTACAGAGACTTGCAGTACTGCCCAAACACAGTTTAAAACGGGCAGCCCGGTTCGCTGTGATGACTCGACACACGCCTAAGTCCAATTGACAGACCTTGTCTCTCACGGTCAGTGCTGTCGGCGGGGGTGGCTGTAGCAGAGTTGTCAGCTGTGTCAGTGATCTCAGCGCGGGCAGGGATGTCAACGGGGACAGCGGTGTCTCAGCGGTACTCAGTCCGTAATTTCCTGTCAAAGCGCTCTGCCGTCCCAGGCTCTGCTCTACTCTGCCCAGTCACCTCTCAGCTGATTTTACATCACAGGTCTCTCGCGTGGTCGATGTTCCTGCCCAAACTGTTTGAATCCTCCTCAAGCGCGAACCTTCTCTCAGCTTGGTCTCGCCCCCTTTGCTCGAGTACAGGGAGTGGTCTCGCGCTTTTAGCTTTCCCCCTGCGACTTAGGTGACAGCCCTGACGGTTCTGGACCCATAACGAAGGAGACATGCCTAACTAGTTCCTTCCCCTTACACACAGATCTGTGGTCGCCTACACTTGTGCACTAAAAAGACGCTTAAAATGATGGGACATTGCTGGAACACAGACCTGTCCAAAGTGGTTCCATCTGCCTCAAAAATGAGTGGTTCTGTTGGGGGGGTTTTCAGAATATCGGTTTTGGGGGGTTTTCACAGAAACCCTGAGGTAAGTGCTCAGCGGAGAACACAGGATGAATGTGAGCCAAGCCTTATTTTGAGTTTTGGGAGGTAGGATGAACAAATAGACAGCAATACAAGAATAGTTCTTATTTTTATTTTTGAGTGGTTCACCATGCTGTATAGGTGCTGAGGCAGATTTATTTCTTCGGGTTGGTCCAATTACAGCGATGCCAAAATTATATCTTTTTTGTTAAGTTTTGCTGCTATCACACAGTAAAAATGCTTTTTTATAAAAGGTAGGGTTGTCACCATATTCTGAGAGCTGTAACTTTTTATTTTTTGGCGAGCAGAGCTGTATGAGGGCTTATTTTTTGTGGGACGAGTTGAAGATTTTTTGGTACCATTTTGGGGTACATCATTTTTTTATCACTTTTTATTCATACAAAGAATAAGCAATACCACTAGAGATGAGCGAATTTCCCTTTTTTCGGGTCGAGTCGGGTTCGGACCACCCAACTTTCGCAAAAGTCGAGTCGAACGCAATTGGCCGATTATCGTGAAAAGTCGAAGGCCGACTGAAACACGAAACCCATTGTAAGTCAATGGGGAAGAAAAGTTGGCAGTGAGTGGAGGACAGGAAACACACCTACAGTGCCCATTTTAATGCCAAAAACATAAATTCTTATTACTTAAGCTTGTCAACCTTAATTTACTTTATAATAATAGGCATTGAAAACTGGGGGTTATTTGGTTAAAGTTGTGGGGGGGTAGGGCTGGCTCCAGATTTTCATGGGCCCAGGGCCAAAGAGTGTCACTGGGCTCCTTTAACACATGCCACAATTCATGATCCTCTGATATGGCAGAGAAATAGCGGTATAGTACAGTGAAAAATACTTCACTTCTTACATCACATGACTGATATCCATTTTAAATTCTCCAATAGTTCCAAAAATGGACAGTATATTAATCCAAACAGTATTATGGCCACTGCATAGTGCGCCATACAGAGTAATGAGGCCCATATATTTCTCCATACAGAATCATTGGTCCCATATAATGTTCGATACAGTATATGATGAGCTCCACATAATGCTACAGTATATGTTGGTCCTCATGGATGAAGCTCCACTGTCTTATGGGCCTAAATAATGCTCCATATATAATGGGCCCCATTTCTAATTCTCCAGTGTATAAAGGGCCCTGTAAATGCTGCTCCAGTGTCTGACGTCCCCCATTTGGAAAGGTCCGGCATATGATGGGCCTCACGGATGATGCTCTAGTGTACGATTGGTCCAAATAATGCTCCATATATAATCTGCCCCATTTACATTGCTCCAGTGTATGATGGGCCCCATGGATGATGCTCCAGTGTCTTATGGGCCCAAATAGTGCTCCTTATATAATGGGCCCCATTTCTAATGCTCCAGTGTATAATGAGCCCTGTAAATGCTGCTCCAGTGTCTGATGTCCACCTTTGGAATGCTCCAGTGTATGGTGGGCTCCATATATCATTCTCCAGAGTATAGTGCTCCCCAAAAATTGCTCCCAACCTTTAAAACAATTAAATAAGTCTCCTTGCTAGGGAATCCCTGCACTCTTGACTCCTCGTCATCCCCATCTTCCATCTCTCTGCACTTGGACTGTTTAGGCAGAGGGCATACAGACGTGATGTCATCACGCTCTCTGACCAGAATGTCACTGTCAGGAAACGCAGAAGACGTCACGGCGGTGGAGCAGGGAGAGGTAAGTATTTCAACTTTGCAAGTGCTGTGATCCTGAGCAAGCGGGGTGGGCCCACTCATTGGCAACGGCAGAGACACTTTTGCGTACTATGAGGGGCCCTGTGCCAGTGCTGTCGCCCATGAGTATGCCCCCCCACCTGCTCAAGAAACTGCACTTTCATCTCCACCTTCCTCTTTGTCACCGTGTAAGGTGGTATAGTATGCGGGAAGGGGAATCTGAGTTTCATCAGGGTTCAATTCTGGCTGTGTAGAGTGCGAGGGGAATGAAGTGGTCTCGGTCAATGTACCAGCAGAATCATCTAGCAGTGGCTGGGCATCAGTGCACTTGTGGCGCCCCCAGGAGTACGGTTGCCACAGTGGCATTACCTTTCTCCTATGGAGTGTGATGTCATGCTTGGGAGCAACGAAGGATCTCTCTAGCAGTTAAACCAACACACAACACAGTTCCCACTCCAGGCCAGCAGGGAGAGCTCTGAACCTGACTGCTGAGGAGCTGCTCTCTGTGGTCAGGAGGAGGGAAGTTAGGGCAGTCTGTGAAGGGAAGGGGAAGTGTGTGGACGTGAGAAGGGGAGCTGGAGGATGAGCAGAGTTAAGGCTCACTCCTAGCTGGAGTGCATGGTCCGGATTCCGGTCTCCGAGTTTGTAGGGACACTGACGTTCCTGCAGCAGAAACCGGAGGAAGTAGCAGCTGCAAATGCTCTGTTCCCAACTAAGGCTCGGAGGCCCCAGCAGTGACATGTGTGAGCCAGAAGGAAAAGGCTATGGCTGCCTGCCATACAAGAAAGTTCCAAAAGAGAGTCAACAGGCGGAACTTCAGTGAACTCAGTACTGCGGGTTGCTCAGATAAGCGCTAGAACGGAGGCCACACTACCTATCTGCAGAGAGAGAATTCCTAATTTGCTTCCAGGCTGACCAACTCCTTCTCCATCTGTACTCTGGGTCCTGTATGGCACTTACCAAGTACAGGTAAAGGAACTGCACGACTGTGTCTGTCATCTTTCTCTTGCGCCTGGCGCATGGCTCTGCTACATCCTTCACTGCACACCATCTACCAACTCTTTTATCTGCCCTGCGACTACGGCCCTACCTGTGCAGGGCTTCTACATCTTAGCTGCACCACAACATCTGTCCCAGAGAAGCAACACTGCAGCGCTGGTCAATCTGATCAGAAACCACAGGTGGCGTCACGTATCATTCACCTATAAACGTTGTTCACCCCTTTGCATGGACGCCCAGGGCCACGGACCGGGTCACCACCACCATGACACATCCCTCTGAGACACCGGCCCAGTACCGATTAACCCCACTGCCCTGACTGGTGACCCACACTCCATGTCAGATTCATCTTGGACTGGGGAATTCACAATTTGACTTGATAACCTAGGCATGGTATGTGAGAAAGAGCTACATGGACTAATGTGAAGTGTGGCCTGCTGCATCATTCACTTTTGGTGGGGGTGAAGGACTCAAGGAAAGGAATTCTTCCTGACCAGGAGTCAGCACTTGATGACTCAGTGCTTGCATTTTTTGAAACTTCAGAAGAGGAGGGCATATTAGCTGGAGTCTGTTTCGGCAATGTAAGCCAAAACCAGTTCCTGATGCTCCGGGTTTAAAAGCGGTTAACCTACTCCCAGAAAAGGTAGCCTTCCAGGCCTTCCGGAGCCAGACCATGACGCAGGCTCAACACCTCCTGCCTTAGCTGCGATTGTGCTTTTGCCACTACCAGGTGATGCACCACCTCCATCAGTACCAGCTGGCCCCCCCACGCCCACGTCCGCGGCCTCTTCCACCATACTTCCAAATTTTGGAGAAAATGTACCCAAAATAACATCAGATATATGGTACTGTATCAGAAGCGTACAGCTGTATACAGTCAAAGGATAATTGTACATTTCCGTATATATTTCATGAGTCACACAGAGACGCTCATAGGCTCAATATGGATTAGACAAGAATATAAAAAGTAGAAAAAGGGTACAGTATCATCACATAGCAGGTATATATAGTATAGTTTAAACATTCTAAATCTCCATATATATTTCAGGAGGCAGACACAGACGCTCTCAGGCTCAGTATGGATTACAACACAATATAAAAAGCTGTAAAACGGTAATGGATCTGAAGCGTACAGCTGTATACAGTGTAGGGGTCATTGTCAATCTCAGTATTTATTTCCAGAGTTAGGCTATGTGCACACGCTGCGGATTCACGTGCGGGTTTTTCCGCACGGATCCGCTGGTAAAACCGCAGGTAAATTTAGCAGACTGAAATTGGCTGGTGTATGACAAGGTACAAGGTGTATATAGTATTGGGTAGAATTTGAATCTCCCTAGAGATTTTAGGAGGCTGAACAATTTTCTCAGGCCCACTTTAGATTACACCTCAATTTAACAGGCTGAAATAGGCTGGTGTATAACAAGGTACAAGGTGTATATAGTATTGGGGAGAATTTGAATCTCCCTAGGGATTTTAGGAGGCTGAACAATTATCTCAGGCCCACTTTAGATTACACCTCAATTTAACAGGTTGAAATAGGCTGGTGTATGACAAGGTACAAGGTGTATATAGTATAGGGGAGAATTTGAATCTCCCTAGAGATTTTAGGAGGCTGAACTATTAACTCAGGCCCACTATAGATTACACCTCAATTTAACAGGCTGAAATTGGCTGGTGTATGACAAGGTACACGGTGTATATAGCCCAGAGCCGAAAGATTGCAAGGTGCCCTTGTTGGAATAAACCAGTCATCATCTTGAAAGACATAAAGACATGTAAGGCTGCATTCACACTTCCCACGATGAGCTTTTGTTGAAATTTTGATGCTGCAGAATTTCTGCACCGTTTCTGCAGTTATTATTTTAATTAGGTTACTTGTGGTTTTTCATTGTGTTTTCGTGTGAGTTTTTAGAATGTGCATTATTATCGCGTATTTGACGCTGCATTTTTTGTCTGTTGTTGGTGTCATGCTTTAACCCCTTTCTGACATCAGACGTACTATCCCGTCCATAGGACCCGGGCCCCTATGCCCATGGACAGGATAGTACGTCTAGCGCGATCAGCGGCGCCCACGTGGCGAGCGCCGTTGATTGCGGCCGTGTGTCAGCTGATTATCACAGCTGACACCCGGCACAATGTGTCAGGGGCAGTCACGGACCGCCCCCGACACGTTAACCCCTTGAACACCGCGATCAAGTGCGATCGCGGTGTACCGGGGGTTAAAGGGAAGAATCGGCAGGGAGGGGGCTCCCTCCGTGCTTCCCTGAGCCCCCCACGGCAGCGCAATGTGCAGCGCTGCTGCGGGGGGCTCCTTCCCAGCAGGCCCCCGAATCCAAGATGGCGACGGGGCCTTCGGGGGCCTGCAGAGAGCTGACTTCCTCAGTGCCTGCAAAGCGCAGGCATGAGGAAGTCTGCAGCAGTGCCTGTGACAGATCGCTGACCTGTCACAGTGATCTGTGATGTGACAGATCAGCGATCTGTCACAGGACAGTGATGTCCCACCTGGGACTATGTAATAAAGTTTAAAAAAAAAAAGTGTTAAAATAATTTTAAAAAAATCGCCAAATAAATTAGAAAAAAAAAAAATATTCCCCCAATAAATTCATTTTTTGGAAATAAAAAAAACCAAAACAATAAAAGTACACATATTAGGTATCGCTGCGTCCGTAATGACCTGCCCTATAAAACTGTCCCATTACTTAACCCCTTTAGCTAACCCCTTAAAAAATAAAAATAAAAAACGAAGCAAAAAATAAATGATTTATTATCATACCACCAAACAAAAAGTGCAATAACGCGCGATCAAAAAGACACATATAAATATCCATGGTACCACTGAAAATGTCATCTTGTCCCACAAAAAATGAGCTGCCACACAGCATCATCAGCGAAAAAATAAAAAAGTTATAGCTCACAGAATAAAGCGATGCAAAAATAATTATTTTTTATATAAAATAGTTTTCATTGCATAAAACCGACAAAACATAAAAAACGACGTAAATGAGGTATCACTGTAACCGTACTGACCCGAAGAATAAAACCGCTTTATCAATTTTACCGCACGCAGAATGGTGTAAACACACCCCCCAAAAGAAATTCATGAAACGCTGTTTTTTGTTCATTCTGCGTCCCAAAAATCGGAATAAAAAGCGATCAAAAAATGTCACGTGCCCGAAAATGGTACCAATAAAAACGTCAACTCGTCCCGCAAAAAATAAGACCTCACATGACTCGGTGCATCAAAATACGGAAAAATTATAGCTCTCAATATGTGGTGATGCAAAAACTATTCTTACAATAAAAGCGTCTTTTAGCGTATGACAGCTGCCAAACATAAAAACCCGCTATAAATAGTAAATCAAACCACCCATTATCACCCCCTTAGTTAGGGAAAAATAATAAAATTAAAAGAAAATTTATTTATTTCCATTTTTCCATTAGGGTTATTGTTAGGGCTAGGGTTAGGGCAAGGGCTAGGGTTAGGGTTAGGGCTAGGGCTAGGGCTAGGGTTAGGGCTAGGGCTAGGGTTAGGGCTACGGATAGGGCTAGGGTTAGGGCTGAGATTAAGGTTAGGGGTGAGTTGGGGTGAGCGTTGGAGTTAGAATTGGGGGTTTCCACTGTTTGGGCACATCAGGTGCTCTCCAAATGCAACATGGCGTCTGATCTCAATTCCAGCCAATTCTGAGTTGAAAAAGTCATATGGTGCTCCTTCCCTTCCAAGCTCTGCCATGCGCCCAAACAGTGTTTTACCCCCACATGTAGGGTATCAGCCTACAAAGGACAAATTGCAAAACAACTTTTGGGGTCCAATTTCTCATGTTACCTTTAGGAAAATAAAAAATTGGGGGCAAAAATATCATTTTTGTGGAAAAAAATGATTTTATTTTCACGCCCGTGCGTTATAAACTTCTGTGAAGCACTTGGGGGTTCAAAGTGCTCACCACACATCTAGATAAGTTCCGTGGGGGGTCAAGTGTCCAAAATGGGGTCACTTGTGGGGAGTTTCAATAGTTTAGGTACATCAGGGGCTCTCCAAACGCACATGACAACCGCAGACCATTCCATCAAAGTCTGCATTCCAAAACGTCACTACTTCCCTTCCGAGCCCCGACGTGTGTCCATACAGTAGTTTTCTCCCACATATGGGGTGTCAGCGTACTCAGGACAAATTGGACAACAACTTTTGGGGTTCAATTTCTCCTGTTACCCTTGGGAAAATAAAAAAATTGGGGACTAATTGATCATGTTTGTGGAAAAAATACAATTTTTTTATTTTCATGCCCGGGCATTATAAACTTCTGTGAAGCCCTTGGGGGTTCAAAGTGCTCACCACACATCTAGATAAGTTCTGTGGGGGGTCTAGTGTCCAAAATGGGGTCATTTGTGGGGAGTTTCAATAGTTTAGGTTAGAGATGAGCGACTTTTGTTTTTTTAGAGTCGAGTTTCGTTTCATGAAAGCAAAATCGGCCGACTATAGGGAAAAGTCGGGGGTCCGACCGAAACACGAAACCCAATGTAAATCAATGGGGAATTAAAGTCGGCAGTGAGAGGAGGACAGGAAACACACCTACAGTGCCCATTTGAATGCCGAAAGCATCAATTCTTATTACTTAACCCCTTCATGACCCAGCCTATTTTGACCTTAATGACCTGGCCATTTTTGGCAATATTGACCAGTGTACCTTTATGAGGTAATAACTCAGGAACGCTTCAACCGATCCTAGCGATTCTGAGATTTTTTTTTCGTGACATATTGGGCTTCATGATAGTGGTAAACTTAGGTCGATAATGTTTGCATTTATTTGTGAAAAAAACGGAAATTTGGCAAAAATTTTGAAAATTTTGCAATTTTCACATTTTTAATTTTTATTCCGTTAAACCAGAGATTTATGTGACACAAAGTAGTTAATAAATAACATTTCCCACATGTCTACTTTACATCAGCACAATTTTGGAAACAAATGTTTTTTTTGTTGGGAAGTTATAAGGGTTAAAAGTTGACCAGCGATTTCTCATTTTTACAACAAAATTTACAAAACCATTTTTTTTAGGGACCACCTCACATTTGAAGTCACTTTGAGGGGTCTATATGGCAGAAAATACCCAAAAGTGACACCATTCTAAAAACTGTACCCCTCAAGCTACTCAAAACTACATTCAAAAAGATTATTAACCCTTCAGGTGCTTCACACCAACTAAAGCAATGTGGAAGGAAAAAATGAACATTTTAATTTTTCCAACAAAAATTTTCTTTTAGCATCAATTTTTTCATTTTCACATGGGAAACAGGATAAAATGGATCCTAAAATTTGTTGGGCAATTTCTCCTGAGTGCACCTATACATCAAATGTGGTCATAAACCACTGTTTGGGTGCACGGCAGGGCTCAGAAGGGAAGGAGCACCATTTGACTTTTTGAATGGAAAATATGCTGGAATATTTAGCGGCTGCCATGTCGCGTTTGGAGAGTCCCTGTGCACCTAAACATTGGAGCTCCCCCACAAGTGACCCCATTTTGGAAACTAGACCCTCCAAGGAACTTATCTAGATGCATAGTGAGCACTTTGAACTGCCAGGTGCTTCACAAATTGATCAGTAAAAAAAGAAAAGGACTTTTTTTTCACAAAAAATTTTTTTAGCCTCAGTTTTTTCATTTTCACATGGGTAATGGGATAAAATGGATCCTAAAATTTGTTGGGCAATTTCTCCTGAGTGCACCGATACCTCATATGTGGTCATAAACCACTGTTTGGGTACACGGCAGGGTCCCGAAGGGAAGGAGCACCATTTGACTTTTTGAATGGAAAATTAGCTCCACTTGTTAGTGGACACCATGTCGTGTTTGGAGAGCCCCTGTGTACCTAAACATTGGAGCTCCCCCACAAGTGACCTCATTTTGGAAACTAGACCACCCAAGGAACTTATCTAGATGTGTGGTGAGCACACTGAACCCCCAAGTGCTTCACAGAAGTTTATGACGCAGAGCAGTGAAAATAAAAAAATAATTTTTTTTCCTCAAAAATGATATTTTTAGACCGCTATATTTTATTTTCACAAGGCTAACAGGAGAAATTGGACCACAAAAGTTGTTGTGCAATTTGTCCTGAGTATACCGATACACCATATGTCAGGGGAAACCACTGTTTGGGCGCATGGGAGAGCTCAGAAGGGAAGGAGTGCGATTTTGGAATGCAGACTGATGGGATGTTCTGCGGGCATCATGTTGCGTTTGCAGAGCCCCTGATGTGCCTAAAGAGTAGAAACCCCCCACAAGTGACCCCATTTTGGAAACTAGACCCCCCCAAGGAGCTTATCTAGATGTGTAGTGAGCACTTTGAACCCCCAAGTGCTTCACAGAAATTTATAAACGCAGAGCCATGAAAATAAAAAATCATTTTTTTTCCTCAAAAATGATTTTTTAGCCCGCTATTTTTTATTTTCACATGGGTAACAGGATAAATTGGACCCCTAAAGTTGCTGTTCAGTTTGTCCTGAGTACGCTAGCACCCCATATGTGGTGGGGAACCACTGTTTGGGCGCACGGCAGGGCTCAGAAGGGAAGGAGCGCCATTTGACTTTTTGAATGGAAAATTAGCTCCAATCGTTAGCGGACACCATGTCACGTTTGGAGAGGCCCTGTCTGCCTACACTTTGGAGCTCCCCCACAAATCACCCCATTTTGGAAACTAGACCCCCTAAGGAAGTTATCTAGATGCATAGTGAGCACTTTGAACCCCCAGGTGCTATACAGAAGTGTATAATGCAGAGCTGTGAAAATAAAAATATTTTTTTTCCTCAAAAAATGATTTTTTAGCCCGCTATTTTTGATCTTCACAATAGTAACAGGAGAAATTGGACACCAAAAGTTGTTGTCCAGTTTGTCCTGAGTACGCTGGTACCCAATATGTGGGGAGGGACCACTGTTTGGGCACACGTCGGGGCTTGGAAGGGAGGTAGTGACGTTTTGAAATACGGACTTGATGGAATGGTCTGTGGGCGTCATGTTACGTTTGCAGAGCCTCTGATGTGCCTAAACAGTGTAAACCCCTCACAAGTGACCCCATTTTGGAAACTAGACCACCCAAGGAACTTATCTAGATGTGTGGTGAGCACTTTGAACCCCCAAGTGCTTCACAGAAGTTTATAACGCAGAACCGTGAAAATACAAAATCTTTCTTTTTCCTCAAAAAATGATTTTTTTAGCCGGCAATTTTTTATTTTCACAATGGTAACAGGAGAAATTGGACTCCAAAAGTAGTTGTCCAGTTTGTCCTGAGTACGCTGGTACCCAATATGTGGGGAGGGACCACTGTTTGGGCACACGTCGGGGCTCGGAAGGGAGGTAGTGATGTTTTGAAATACTGACTTGATGGAATGGTCTGCGGGTGTTACGTTTGCAGAGCCCCTGATGTGCCTAAACAGTTTGGAAACATTTTGGAAACTAACAACAGGAGAAATTAGACCCCCAAAGTTGTGCAATTTTTTCTGAGTACGCTGATACCCCATATGTGGGGGTAAACCACTGTTTGGGCACACGTCAGGGCTCGGAATGGAGGGAGTGCTGTTTGACATTTTGAATGCAAAATTGGCTGGAGTAAATCGTGGCGCAATGTCGCGTTCGGAGACCCCGTGATGTGCCTAAACAGTGGAAACCCCCCACAAGTGATCCCATTTTGGAATCTAGACCCCCCAAGGAACTTATCTAGATGTGTGATGAGCACTTTGAACCCCCAAGTGCCTCACCGAAGTTTATAACTCAGAGCCGTGAAAATAAAAAAAATCATTTTTTTACACAAAAATCATTTTTTTAGCCCCCAATTTTTTATTTTCCCAAGGGTAACAGGAGAAATTAGACCCCCTAAGTTGTTGTGCAATTTTTCCTGAGTACGCTGATACCCCATATGTGGGGGTAAACCACTGATTGGGCACACGTCGGGGCTCGGAATGGAGAGAGCGCTGTTTGACATTTTGAACGCAAAATTGGCTGGAATAAATCGTGGCGCCATGTCGCGTTCGGAGACCCCGTGATGTGCCTAAACAGTGGAAACCCCCTCAATTCTAACTCCAACTCTAACCCCAACACACCCCTAACCCTAACCCAACCCTAATCACAACCCTAACGCCAACACACCCTTAACCCTAATCCCAACTCTAACCCTAACTACAAGCCTAACCCTAACCCTAATTCCAGCCCTAACTCTAATTCCAGCCCTAACCCTAATTCCAGCCCTAACCTTAATTCCAACCCTAACCCTAATTCCAACCCCAACCCTAATTCCAGCACTAACCCTAATTTTAACCCTAACCCTAATTCCAACCCTTACTCTAATTCCAACCCTAGCCCTAATTCTAGCCCTAACCCTATTTCTAACCCTAACCCTATCTATGACCCTAATTCCAACCCTAACCCTAGTTCGAACCCTAAATGGAAAAATAAATATTTTTTTTATTTTATTATTTGCGCCTGGCTATAGGGATGATAAAAGGGGGGTGCATTTACTTTTTTTTTCATTTTGATCACTGTGAGAGTGTATCACAGTGATCAAAATGAAAAATGAACAGGCAGCCGGCAAATTCATGGGCGCCGCCATGTTGGACAATGGCAGGCACACCGCCCGCCATTTTCCAAGATGGCGGCACCCATGATTCGGACGGCGGGACACCGGGAGCACCATCGGAGGTGCCAGCGGGGATCGGAAGGTGGGAGGGAGAGATAGGAAGGTGAGGGGGAGCAGATGATGACGGCGGCGACCGATCGCCGCCGCCAGGCGGTGTGGGGGGTCGGGGGTCGGTGTCCAGCCATGTCCGATGCTATTGCAGCATCGGCCATGGCTGGATTGTAATATTTCACCAAATTTCATTGGTGAAATATTACAAATCGCTCTGATTGGCTGTTTCACTTTTAACAGCCAATCAGACCGATCGTAGGCACGTGGGGGCTAAGCCACGCACCCTGGGATTAACCGGAGAGTGTCCTCTGTGTGCGGGTCGGGTGACCTTTCAGTGACCCCGGTCACCCGACCCGCAGGGGGGCTATTTATAGAATGACGCCTACGTAGGCGTCATAGGTCATTTGGGCACGACTTTTCATGACGCCTACGTAGGCGTCATGGGTCGTGAAGGGGTTAAGCTTGTCAATCTTAATTTACTTGATAATACTAGTTACGCACTGAAAAATGGGGGTTATTTGGCTACAGTTGTGGGGGGGTAAGGCTGGCTCCAGGTTTTCGTGGGCCCAGGGCCAAAGAGCGCCCCTTTAATACATACCACAACTCATGATGCTCCGATACGGCAGAGAAATAGCAGTATAGTACAATGAAAAATACTTCACTTCTTACATCTCATGACTGATATC